>NW_022883248.1:0-28807 GCF_011952255.1 Bombus vosnesenskii | reverse complement strand
ATATAAAGGGAAATTAGCTACAATATTTCAACGACCAGGAGAAGATATTTTGGACTACATAGGACGCGTCAAAGATCTCAGACTGGCGATAATGAACGGGGAAAGGTACGAGTACGGCACCGTATTTCAAGATAGGATAGATCGAGATACGAGGGAAGCTTTCGTTAAGGGGCTTCCAAACGAGGTGTATTTACGAGTAAAGATAGCAGGATACCAATCCTTGGACGATGCGTACCGCCAAGCCGTGAAAGCAACACGAGAACTAAAACAAGTGAACAATAGAATTCGATACCAACATTCGACACCTTCGAATAATTATAACCGAAACAACCGCCAGAACTGGAGATTTGTGCCGCCGTCGCGGAAACATCTAAACAACCCGAGAATAGAAGAAAATGTTAGAAAAGAAACAAGAGCAATAATTTGGGAAGAAAAATGCATAAATAAATACCTCGATAGAGATCTAAATCAAAAGAGAGATGCTGATCATTTCAACCAATCAACTTTTCAATGCAAACACCATTCCGTTGCTGTGATAAGGGATAATGTCACGTTAAATAATAAGAGGACGCACGGTGCCATAGACAGGATCATGAGTGAGAAATTTCCTGAGTTACCAAACAAGATAAATAATATTAGTGCCAAAGAACTTTCAGACGAAGCAGAAACTAGGAAATTGAACGACGAGACGACAGGCAATGCTTATCCACTGCATAATATCACAGAGATATTGGACCCGCTGGGAAGTGCGAATTGCCTCTCCACGTTCGACTTGGCAAAGATACAAAAGCAAGACTCCACGAATTTCGTGAATGTCTCAACCATAATAGGAAAAGAGATAGCGAGTGTATCTCACTCAAAAACTTCTATAAAACCATCAGAAGGAAACTTTATCGAACTCAAAGCCAAATCATTAAGTTGCAAGGAAGATCACACTATAGAAAATAAAAATATAGCTATCCCTAAATCCAAAACAGAATCTATAAGCAAAAAGGTTTGTAATAAAAATTCAAAGAATAATTCCAAATCTACCAAAAATATTCCTAAACGTTCCATACAAATAAATAATAATTTAATTATAATAAGCACTTCCAGTGAAACTATTCATCCTGAAAAGGTAGAGAAAAATAAAGGTGTTGTGAATAAAGTAAATAAAGAAGGAAAAAGGGTAACTAAGGAAAAGGATTCTAAACATTTTCAAGCTGAAGAAACGCAAGTTCAACGAGCCCAAAGAAATCAAAAGGGAGAAAATAGGGAATCACCAGTTGAAGATATATATAAAAACTTGAATACGCTAGCCACTGGATTATAATTGGATTAAAAATACTTTATTGGTTACTACATCTAATATTTGACGTAGGTAACATAGTAGGTAGTGCTGATCTCATGATTCCCCCAGGAAAATATAGATGGTATCACGCTATACTACATACAAAATATTTGTGGGTTAATACGGCTGCGGCACTTTCAAAAATTTGTATTTTGAATGCTATTAGCAAGCAATTGGATAATTGGATCGATGTCAGTAAACTTGCGTCTTGGCGCAAAATAAAAACTAAAATGAAGGAAAGGAACGAAATTCTCCCCGCACGAATTAGTTTTGGACATCTAGCCAGAGAACCTACTGGTGAAGTAATAATCGAAGAGAACATGGAACCAACATACTCAGAATATCTCGAAGATCTGTTCAATAAAATTTACACCGTACAACGAATGGCAAGAGAAAATTTGATAAAATCCAAACTAAGATCAAAGGAATATTACGATCGACGAATCAACCCTCAAGATTTTAAAATAGGAGATTCGATATATTTACTAAAAGAACCTAGTAAAGGAAAATTCTCCGATCAATATACTGGACCACACAAAGTGCTAGAAATCTTGCAGAACCAAAACGTCAAGATTGAAGTAAAAAGGGATTCCGCGAACGGTGCACTTAAACAAGTTAAAACTAGCGCATAATCGAAATAAACAATGAATAAAGTGATTTCAGTGGGCAACGTAGTGCAGTAGTGTATGTTGTAGTGCTGTTCGTCGAATGACACAGATAGCGAAAACATAAAAGAAAAAAAAAGGAAAATTATTATATGTGCTTCAATTATTGTTTAAATATAAAACGTGTTAACTCAATGAATAATTAACTAGTGAAAGTGAAAGTTACCTTGTGAACAAGTGATCAACATACAAGAAAGTGTACGTGCAAGTATAGGTTATGGATCGTTGTTCGTGGTACATAATGTACGACAGCTACCTAAAATAAGTGAATAAATTAGTTTCAATCGTCTCAGTGCAAAATACAAGGTTACTAAATGTTATAACTATATTGTGGATAAATCAAAAGGAGGTGTGACACTGTTCGTCGAATAATACAGATAGTGAACACCTAAAAAGAAAAAAAAGAAAATTATCATGTGTACTCCAATCATTGTTTGAATATAAAACGTGTTGATTCAATAAATAATTAAAAGAGTGAAAGTGAAAGTTACCTTGTGAACAAGTAATCATCATACGAGAAGGTTTACGTACAAAATAGGTTATGGCTCCCTGTTTACGGAACACCATGTACAACAGCCAGCTGAAAAATAAATGAACAAATTAACTTCAATTGCCTTAATGCAAAATACAACAGTACTAAATGTTATAACAATACTGTGGAAGCATGGCACTGTTCGTTGAATAACACAGATAGCGGAAACTTGAAAAGAGAAGGTTTATTACTAGTGCTCCAATTACCGTTTGAACGTAAAACGTGTTAGTTCAACGAATAACTAAAACAGTGAAAGTGCAACCTACCTCGTGAACAATTAATCACTATACAAGGAAGTGTACATGCATGAATTTCGCAGGTTAATAAGAAGAAATAAAATAGCTGATAAAGTATAGAAAGCGGTTAGAAAATAATCAAGATAGATTAATTGAGAGTTAGTAATAAATATAACCGGAGTAAAAGGATATTTTGTTATGCATTAATCTACGTAGTATTGTTATGTTATTTTGTAATGCCCAATAGCGGTCGCGCATACAATGCATTATACACATATTGAATTAAATAAATTAAACACCACCTTTATGACCACAGATATAAGACGATTGAAGGCAGCCGTAGTAAGTATCCAAGGCATATCAAAGAATCGAATGATGTTGTGGGGACGATCCAGGTAAGTGACGCAGCATCGAAAGAGCAGAATCTGAAGAATTACAGACAATGTTAATCTAACAAATAAATTTTAATCATTAATAAGGGAACTAATTCATATCATGCATAAAATAATAACAAATAGCAAGTACAAGCAATAATAAATTAATAGGGAAAATAAGAAAGGTTAATAAACACAGAAATGGGTTAGAAATTACAATGTCAATCTAACAAATAAAATTTAATCACTAATAAGGAAACTAATTCATATCATACACAAAATAATAACAAATAGCAAGTACATGCAATAATAAATTAATAGGGAAAATAAGAAAATAAGAAAACACAGAAATAGGTTAGAAATTGATAGACTAACTAAATATTAACAACAAGACATGACTGACCTCGGTGCAGAGGAATAAAGTTATGCTACACGAAAATAACTGGTAACACAATACACAAAACATTAACTAAATTAAACAAGACTTACATAAATGCAAGTCACGTATAATCAAAACAATGACTATTGAAATTCGATGACAATACAATCCATGCTATCACATTCAAGTAGCACACGGTATTGACACAGACAATATCATGAAATACAAAACAATATTACAAAAACACTACTAAATAAAATTATAATGATTAACAATTAATTAGCTATTTCAACAACACGTTACTGTTGACATTAAACCAACGCCATACCAAAGAGACACGCGAGCGGCCATGTTGAAAAATTCGTCGCACATACAAATAATAGCCAATGCAATGTAATACAGCATCATAATAGCAATGTTAGGTACTAATAAAAAAAAACAAACAAAAAAAAGAGAGAGATAAGGAAAATATATATATAATAAATAACAACTAACATAATCATAACATATTATATATATTATATTATATACAGGGATACAGTCTTCGTACAAAGGAACAGGTCCAAACGAAACTTATAAAAAAAAAAAAATAAAAATAAATAATATATATATACATTAACTATTTTTGTATGTGTGTGCAGAACGGATGGCGAATTCATCAACCACTCTCTGAACGACGGATGGAAGTACATGTAGGTGTTGTCCAGACGTCTCACGAGGAATCCAGAGAGCATTTTGAATCTCTGCAGAAAATCCTCCCATGCATGATCGTTACAATAATCTGACTCATCTCAAAAGAAATTTTTTTAGTCCAAAGAATAGCAATCCGCACCGTAGAACTGTAAGGCACCTGTACGCCACCCACGAAACCAAATACTTTTGCTATCCACCTGTAAACAAACAACATTTGTAACTATACATATAATTCTCACTTATATCTACCAATATATATGTCGGAGATGAAAGAACACCGGAGCCTTTGGAATTTTGGATAATCCCGCAACATTGTAACCTAGAGTCTACTATAGCTGTAATTGAACAATTGTAGTTATTCAACCCGATTGTAATTGTTCGAGAGTCGTGATAATGAGCTTGGGCTCGAGGCGACAATCAGTCGCCGAACGTAGCCGCGGTCACGGGATGAACGCTTTGTCTAACAAAGGTATGAAGTAATTCTATAGCTCTCCTTAAAAGAAATATTCGTGGCGACACGCGACAGTAAACATTCCAACGGTTTCTGTCCTGTGGCTCGCCACACGCAGACCCTATTCTTCGAGTAAGATGATTGCCAGATGTCGATGCGTCTCCGCAGTACATGTTCGGCTAGCCCGAGGGCCCGTTATAAATCATAAGGTTTAGTTAACTAAAGTCCTTCAAACAGACAAACAGTCTTTGTCCCAACTACGGGAAGATAGGGGAGACATATTTTTCAACGAGCGGCGTCTCCCACTAGCAACTTTCCCTCGAGGGCGGCTAGCATCTTTTTCTAACCACCGATATGGAGATTGACCAATTAGCAGCAACGCCAATTTCCCTTACTTTCTGAACGAAGGCTTTTCTCGACGAATCCGATGATCTCGTGTCCTTAGACATACCCCGTTATAGTTTTCCTCCGTGGCATCATCGGGACGGGAAAGACATTCTTTCTCGCGATCTCATTGATGAAAGGAGTAACTCTTTACGACCAGTGAATATACGTTCATCTATCATCCCGTCGACCGCGGATTCGTTATTGAACCTAGGATCATTGTCATTAGTTTCTCGAGTACCTAACTACCGCGGTTACTTGTCCGGTTCTATAATAATCGTATTTGCACTAGTCAATGTCTTCTCTATTGCATAACGACAACGTGTAACCCAAACGAAGATTCGTTTCACGCCCCTAACCCTAATTCTAATGTAAACCCGACATCAGAAGTGGGATCAGTGCCGGTTATAACAGTGCAAGAGCTTACGATCATCGTGCGCGAGTTAATTCCGTCGCTGGTGCAAAAAATCGAGTGTGGAACCTAACAATGTTTCGACTCCGCTGCATGGTGCGCAGCTACCAATCTGATTATGGGGCAAAATCCTTTACAAAGCAGTGCCCTGAATATAATTTCAATACCGAGTGTCGAATCGACTTCTACGTAGTGGAGGCGCCAACTGGTAGATCAAGCCATCCGGGTGAGTCGTTTCCATTTTACCCCGATTTCGGAGCCGAGTGTTCGCTAATCAAAGAATCCGTAGTCTTGAGAATTTCTGGCAAAAGAACGATTGATATAGTAGTAATGCGAGGAATAAGAAATATTGGTACTAAACGTATCGCCAAAATCTTGTCCGTTGCAGGTGTCGGCGATTAGAAATAAACGTTTCATGTTCTCGCTGATAGTTAGTTAACAATACGATATCGCGAATGCTCGTTAAATTTTAAGCCAAGATTTTGACGTAATATTACACAAAATAGCCTCGCTATGTGTAAAACAAAAATAATTAATGCTTGTAATAAAACTGCTGAAAACGAGATCGATGTGAATGAAGTTGACAATGAGGTACGTGGTAGTGATAAAAGTCGATTAATCTTTCTTTTCGAAAATTCAGAGATACATCCGTTACGGGTTCCCTAAGTACTCGTACAAAAAAATACAGGCCAGTTAGAAGTACAATTAATTGATCCTAACATCGCCGTACAAGGAGTCCTAATAGACTTCGCGAGCGCAGAATAGTACGTAATAGAACAAGCGACTTAATTACAGCCAAAAATCATAAAGCCTAGTAATTCACCGTTCGCGAGCCCTATGTTATTCGTGAAGACGAACGATGGTTCAGATAGATGATTGGTAGATTTTCGAGGACTAAATAGAAATACGGTCGCGGATCGGTATCCTTTACCCCTTATTGCGGGTCGAGTCGCGAGATTGCAAAAGCGAGACATATTATTATTCTGGACATGGCCGGTGGGTTTCTCCAAATCCATATTCATCCTAATTCTAGGAAGTATACAGCATTGATTACCCTCGATGAACAATTTGGATAATAAGTTGTTGTTTTCTTCGAATTCTTTTGTGCCTTTGTTCGATCCATTCGATGTCCTTTATTTGCATAACATAAGTGCGTGCGCGTTTAATGTTTCTTCCGGAAGTCATTTTCGGGACGGCGATACTATGCTGACCCCGTCGAAAATGGGGATTCTTATACTTTCGGACAACCCTAATAATTGTGCAGCTCATACTTGCCTAAACATTCTAATATTTATGTTCTTCCTTGCTACAATTTTGTAAACCATCAAAGCGTTTAGTACGGAAATCCTCAGGAGTAATCGCGTGTCAAGTCTTCTGTAGCATTTGACCCTTTTTAATTGCGGTGACATAAGAAATCATTTGGTCGGAGTGATCTGTACTACACTTTCCATCGTTCCATTCAGCAGCAGCTGCTGATTTCGAGGTTGCGAACAAACGAAACGAGAGATCATTCTTGAGATTCCTTTGAAAACACGTATAACAACCAACGTGCCATTCTTACGTTGTCGTCTATTTGGATGATCAAGCTCTAAAAGTATTGCACACCGTACTAGATACCCTTGTAAAAGCCGGATTCTCCTTTAACTTTTCAAAATGTTCTTTTCTAAAGACATCGGTACTCTATTTGGAATATGTAATTTACGAAGGAGAAGTTCGTCCCAATCCGGGTAAAACGCACGCCTTGAGTTCTTTACCTGCGTCAACGACCGTCACACAGCTCAGACAGTTCATAGGTTTAGCCTTTTATTTCCGAAAATTCGTCCCAAAATTTTCACGGCTAATGAAACCCTTGTACGCGCTTACTTCCGATAATAAAAACATGACTTGAACAGATAGACATGAAAAAATAAGGCGAAAGGTAATTTCCGCCCTGACCGACGCGCCGGTGTTAATGGTATTTGACCCGAACCATCCGATAGAACTTCATATCGACGCTAGTTCGGATGGATATGAGGTTATTTTAATGCACAAGATTGAAGGTAAAAAATAGAGTAATAGAATATTACAGTATAAGAAGTAGCCCTGCGGAATCTAGGTATCATTCTTACGAACTAGAAACGTTAGCAGTTGTGAACGCCGTCAAGCATTTCCGTCATTATCTCCACGGACGAGAATTTCTTGTCGTCTCCGATTGTAATCCTTTGAAGGCATCCAGTAGTAAGGTAAATTTAAATGACAGGGTTTACAGGTGGTGGGCTTACTTACAAACTTTTACTTTTGACATTCTGTACCGGGAGGGTAAACGAATGGCCCACGTAAATTTTGTCTTGCGAAATCCCGTAGACTTGGATCACCTTACGATCAACGAAGTCATAGAGAAGGAAATCAATCTGACCGAAATCTCCGAAGACTAGCTATTAGTGGAATAACGTCGCGACTCCCAAATTTCTGGGATCGTCAATAAATTACCGAACGAAGAGCTCGCGGAAGACGTCGCGAATACGTATGAGTTACGGTCCGGTACCCTTCATCGTAAAATACAGAGAAAAGGCAGAACTCTCTGCTTGTCCATTGTCCCCAGAGGTTTTAGATGATCTGTTATTAACCATGTGCAACAGTCAGTTATGCACTTGGGTTGGGATAAAACGCTTGAGAAACTGTGCGAGTGCTACTGGTTCGAAGGAATGGCGGAGTATGTTCGCCAATTCGTAGAGAACTGTCACGCTTGTCAAGTTTCGAAGGCCAGTTCAGGTAAAATACAAGCTGAATTACATCCTATACCTAAGACCAGCATACCTTGGCATACAGTTCACGTGGACATAACGGGCAAACTAAGCGGTAAAAGTGGTTCGAAAGAGTATGTCATTGTGTTGGTCGACGCCTTCACCAAGTTCGTATACTTGCACCATACCCGTAAGATAGACTCCATTAACACCATTAAAGCACTTAAGTACTATATTTTTATTCGGCAGTCCCTGCCGGATAATAGCGGATCAGGGAAGATGTTTTACGGGCAAAGAATTTCCAGACTTTTGTCAAGATAAATACATTAAACTCCATTTAATTGCGACCGGAGCTAGTAAGGCCAACGGACAGGTAGAGCGTATTATGAGTACGCTAAAAAAACATGTTCACAACAATAGAAACCAACTGGCGGTCCTGGTAAAACGCGATCGGGGAAATACAACTGGCCTTAAATTGTACCACCAACCGCGTGACTAAGTCAAGCCCGTTGGAACTACTAATCGGTAAAACAGCGAGACCCTACGGCTTACCCCTATCCGACAATATCGAAGAAAGAGAAGTAAATATCTCCCATATAAGACAGCAGGCGATAAAGAATATAGAAGCAAGCGCCAAATACGATAAGGATAGGTTCGACGAAAACAAAGATAAAATAGTTAGGTTCAACCTTGGCGATTTCGTATTACGCAAAAACGAGGAAAGAAACTAGACGAAGTTAGATCCGAAATTCAGGGGTCCATTCGTAATAGCAGAGACTTTGGAAGGAGATAGATATACCCTAAAAATCTTAGACGGCAAACGATCATATAAGGACAGACACGACAGACTGAGAAAAATGCCAGAAGGTTGCGTCCCTGCTGAGTTAGACGTCTGCGGTGATGACAACGGCGGTGATAATAACGATGCAAGTACACTGACCTCAGAGGATCATTAACACTGCGTTGTGGTCATAGTAATACACCGAGTGGTTTTATATGCTTTTTGTTGTAAACCGTTGAGTGGGTTTACGTGCTTTTTGTTGTAAACCGTTGAGTGGGTTCACGTGCTTTTTGTTGTAAACCGTTGAGTGGGTTTACGTGCTTTTTGTTGTAAACCGTTGAGTGGGTTTACGTGCTTTTTGTTGTAAACCGTTGAGTGGGTTTACGTGCTTTTTGTTGTAACCCGTTGAGTGGGTTTACGTGCTTTTTGTTGTAAACCGTTGAGTGGGTTTACGTGCTTTTTGTTGTAACCCGTTGAGTGGGTTTACGTGCTTTTTGTTGTAAACCGTTGAGTGGTTTTACGTGCTTTTTGTTGTAACCCGTTGAGTGGGTTGATGTGCTTTCTGTTGTAACCCGTTGAGTGGGTTGATGTGCTTTTTGTTGTAACCCGTTGAGTGGGTTGATATGCTTTTTGTTGTAAGCCGTTGAGTGGGGTTATGTGCTTTTTGTTGTAACCCGTTGAGTGGATTTATGTGCTTTCTGGGTGTAATGCACCCAACGTGGCAATATGATCCAACAAACTGAGGTTCACCAGTGTACGAAATCGAAAATGATCTGTTGTGTCATTATGGTCTGACTGGCGACTCACAGAACGCACCTAACACTTTGAATACAAATTATAACATTACAAATTCCTATTCTCTTTTATTTTTCTGTTGTCAAACCTCCGAACGAAACTTTGTTGTTGCACTGGACCCTTGACTTACTTGGACATTTAGTTAAATCGTAAATAATGTCAGTTGTATCGAATCTAATGTAAGAAAACACGATATTTAAGTTACACACGAGGACGTGTGATAGTCAGGATGGCCGTGTCGGAGATGAAAGAACACCGGAGCCTTTGGAATTTTGGATAATCCCGCAACATTGTAACCTAGAGTCTACTATAGCTGTAATTGAACAATTGTAGTTATTCAATCCGATTGTAATTGTTCGAGAGTTGTGATAAAGAGCTTGGGCTTGAGGCGACAGTCAGTCGCCGAATGTAGCCGCGGTCACGTGATGAACGCTTTGTCTAACAAAGGTATGGAGTAATTCTATAGCTCCCCTTAAAAGAAATATTCGTGGCGACACGCGACAGTAAACATTCCAACGGTTTCTGTCCCGTGGCTCGCCACAGGCAGACCCTATTCTTCGAGTAAAATGATTGCCAGATGTCGATGCGTCTCCGCAGTACCTGTTCGGCTAGCCCGAGGGCCCGCTATAAATCTTAAGGTTTAGTTAACTAAAGTCCTTCAAACAGACAAACGGTCTTTGTCCCAACTACGGGAAGATCGGGGAGACATATTTTTCAACGAGCGGCGTCTCCCATTAGCAACTTTCCCTCGAGGGCGGCTAGCATCTTTTTCTAATCACCGATATGGAGATTGACCAATTAGCAGCAACGTCAATTTCCCTTACTTTCTGAACGAAGGCTTTTCTCGACGAATCCGATGATCTCGTATCCTTAGACACACCCCATTATAGTTTTCCTCTGTGGCATCATCGGGACGGGAAAGGCATTCTTTTTTTTTTTTTTTTATTTATTTGTTGAAATTACAATCAATTCTCGCGTTGAGAATTTTCAGTAATTTTTCTGGCGTGGCGCAGTGACATGGCTATTTATTTACAATAAGTTAATACTATTATAGCTAGATATAATTTATAAGTATTATAAGTAAGTGCATATGCTTAATTTGGATAATTAAGTGAATCTGACGTTTAGATCTAGCGGGTAGTGCCTCTTCAGCCTGCGAGTCTGGTCCGTCGTGTGGAGTAGTCCAGTGATTAGGGGGTTTTGGTGTTTGTTGATTCTTTTGCTGTATCTGTTGCTATATTTTGCTATTTCCTCTTTGACGGTGGGTATCTTGAGGTCGCGGTGTATTGTTTCATTGGTTACATACCAAGGTGCGTCAATTAGGGATCTTAGCGTTTTCGATTGAAAGCGTTGGAGTATTTCTATGTTGGAGTTGCTTGCTGTTCCCCATAGTTGGATTCCGTAGGTCCAGACAGGTTTTATTACGGTCTTGTAGAGGGTAATTTTATTCTGTATATTTAGTTTGGAGCGTCGGCCCGTGAGCCAATAGAGTTTTTTTAGTTTGTCCTTTAGTTGCTTCCTTTTATCTGAGATGTGTGTCTTCCACGTTAGTCTCCTGTCCAGGGTCATGCCCAGGTATCGGACTGTGTCCCTGCTAGGAACTGTTGCATTGTTGATGGTGACCTGGGGGCAGGTTTGTTTTCGGAGCGTGAAGGTTACATGTGTGGATTTCTTTTCGTTGACTTTGAAGCCCCATTTGTGAAACCACTTTTCCATGGAGGGGAAAGGCATTCTCGCTCGCGATCTCATTGATGAAAGGAATAACTCTTTATGATCAGTGAATATTACGCGTCCGACTTAGATTTTGTGAGTACGTTCATCTATCATCCCATCGACTGCGGAGTCGTTACTGAACCTAGGATCATTGTCATTAGTTTCTCGAGTACCTAACTACCGCGGTTACTTGTCCGGTTCTATAATAATCGTATTTGCACTAGTCAATGTCTTCTCTATTGCATAACGACAACGTGTAACCCAAACGAAGATTCTTTCACGCCCCTAACCCTAATTCTAATGTAAACCCGACATATATTTTATTAATTAAGTTTATTAGAGGAATTTTAATTTTATTCTCTTATTTTATTAGTTTAATTAATAAATTATAAAAAAACTTATTATTTTAATTTATTTTTAACAAATCTAACTTTATTATTAACTTCTTTATTCTTAATAAACATTAATGATATAAATATTAAATATGATATAAATATTATGATATAAATATTAAAATATTAAATTTTAATTATTACAAATATAATAAAATTTATAATATTAAAAAATTATATTTAAAACCCAACTATTGTATTCTTTTAATATTTATTATTTTCCTAATTATTATACTATTAATTATAACAAAAATTTTTTATATTAAAAATAAAAACGAGCAAAAAAATGAATAAAATAATTTCATCAATTTATAAAATTTATATATTAAATTTACCTATTGTTATGCCACGAGGCTTACCACAGGCTGTATTTTCTAACCGTCGCTCGTGTAACGTCAATTCATATCAGAGACCAGGCCACACACCACGGACAGGATGGCACCCAGATGTCTGCATATCCTTGGCGCGCACCCTCAATAGTCTTAAGTGCCCACCAGGGGGCCTTGGCATTTTTATAGTTAAGGTCCTTCGGACCAAGCGAGTATTTCCTGTCTTAAATTTCCCTTTACGTTTATTGTCTACCACGTGTTAGCTTAGAAAGTTGGTTTCCTCCACATCTGATATGTTCCGTTGGCAACTTTCTCGCGAGGGCGGCTAAAACCCTTCCTGGTCCACCAACCGTCCTATTATCCAATCGGAGATGGTGTCTACTGCCCTCACTTCCTTAACCAAAATTGTCATCAACAAATCCGATAGTCCCGTGTCCTTAGACACACCCACCCCTAGCTTTCCTCAGACACAGTATCGTCAGTAAAACTTCACTTATTCTGTATCCTTAGACTAGTCAACATATCTATGTCGGTCTCTACTCTTATAAGTCGCGTAGTTAATGTATTGTTGTAACTAAGTCTTACATAACGTGGTTGGAGTGAATTGTGATTTATGTTAATTCAGTGCGTGTTACATTGTGATTGCTGAATTCATAATAAAGGTTGATTAAAACCAAGTAAATAGTTGTGTTACGACTCAACTATATTTTATTTTCACCGACCAACCCAAAAATTACGTGACACTCGCGGTCCTACAACGTCGCAGACGGATCGTCGCGGCTGCCCGGCAAACAAACATTGTAGTGGCAAGCGCATGGTTCATTAAGGGGTCGCCTTCCAGAAAAGACGGAAATAATCGAAGGGCGTGCAGTTCCTTCTGACGAGTCAAGCGTGACACTTCGACAAATCTGACGAGCAAACGAATTTATCTAGAGATCAAAGTCGAGCCAAAATTCTGTAACATCTTCATCAGATTATTGTAAAATATATTGTTCTATGTTAACCTGTTAATACAGTGTTACATTCATTAAACCACCTCTGTTATCCTAAACGAAACAGGTGAACGACTATTTCGCGGCGTCGATTAACATGATCGTAGCGAGAATTTACGCCTCTCGCTGACGCGTTCCCCTAGCGACCGCGTCTCTCCGCGAACGATCGTAACACCTATATCATTTATTAATTTACCTACAACAATTAATATTAATTGCTTATGAAATTTTGGATCAATACTTGGAATATTTTTAATAATTCAAATTATCTCAGGATTATTTTTATCAATAAATTACTGTCCAAATATCAATATTGCATTTAATAGAATTTCAAATATTATAAAAGATATAAACTCAGGATGATTAATTCGATTAATTCATATAAACGGAGCATCATTTTATTATTTCATTATATATTTACATATTTTATTTAATTTTATTTTATTTATATTAATTAACTTACAAATACCTTACATCTTAGGAGATCCAGATAATTTTAAAATAGCAAATCCAATAATTTCATCAATTCATATTAAACCTGAATGATATTTTTTATATGCATATTCAATTCTACGAACAATTCCAAATAAACTAGGAGGAGTAATCATACTTTTTATATCAATTTTTATTTTATATTTAATTCCATTAATTAATTTAAATAATTTAAAAAATAATAAATTTTATTTTATAAATAAAATTTTTTATTCATCATTTATTAATATTTTTATTATACTTACTTGATTAGGAAAGCAAATAATTGAATACCCATATACAAATTTAAATATATTATATACATTATTATATTTTATATATTTAATTTTCTCATTTTTTATAAATAATATTTGAGATACATTGAATACAAATTAGTTTCAACTTATTAACTACGAAAATAGGAATGGGGAAGTATGAAAGAAAGTAGGAAACTAAGAAGTATGTTTTCATGCGGTCATAAAATTTGCTGGGGTATAAAGCCAGGTATAATTCCTTAAGAAATTTTGGAAACATTGAGAGGGGTGCAAACCCTTGGAGGCGGAGCAAAAGACATTTTTGCAATGTCCGTCTGTTGCGATTCTGTCCTGCTTCTGTCGTTCTCTTTCTTACAACTCTATAATTTTCACTGCTTTAATACTTTTCTTGAACTATCAATATTATATAGCAGTGCACTATATCCAATTAATAATAATAGTAGGATACACTGAATTGAAATTAATACGTACAGTACATTGAGAATAATAGTTTTAACTTATTAATTACGAAAATAGGAATGGGGAAGTATGAAAGAAAGTAGGAAACTAAGAAGTATGTTTTCATGTGGTCATAAAATTTGCTGGGGTATAAAGCCAGGTATAATTCCTTAGGAAATTTTGAAAACATTTGGAGGGGTGCAAACCCTTGGAGGCGGAGCAAAAGACATTTCTGCAATGTCCGGCTGTTGCGATTCTGTCCTGCTTCTGTCGTTCTCTTTCTTACAACTCTATAATTTTCACTGCTTTAATACTTTTCTTGAACTATCAATATTATATAGCAGCGTTCTATATCCAATTAATAATAATAGTAGGATACACTGAATTGAAATTAATACGTACAGTACATTGAGAATAATAGTTTTAACTTATTAACTACGAAAATAGGAATGGGGCAGTATGAAAGAAAGTAGGAAACTAAGAAGTATGTTTTCATGCGGTCATAAAATTTGCTGGGGTATAAAGCCAGGTATAATTCCTTAGGAAATTTTGAAAACATTTGGAGGGGTGCAAACCCTTGGAGGCGGAGCAAAAGACATTTCTGCAATGTCCGTCTGTTGCGATTCTGTCCTGCTTCTGTCGTTCTCTTTCTTACAACTCTATAATTTTCACTGCTTTAATACTTTTCTTGAACTATCAATATTATATAGCAGTGCACTATATCCAATTAATAATAATAGCAGGATACTCTGAATTGAAATTAATTCGTACAGTACATTGAGTACATAAAAAATAAATATTATTGTTTAATAAAATAATTAAAATTAATAAAATGAAATTCACAATAACAAATTCTAAAATAAATTTAATATTAATCAACTTAAAAAAAATTAAATTACTTAATTTAATATTAAATTTTTAAAAAATTTTATAAAAATATCTATAATTCCCAAAATTATTATTTTAATTTAAACTATTTTTTGTTAAATTAATATTTTTAGTTATATAGTTTAATAAAAACATTAATTTTGTAAATAAAAATTTAAAAATATTATTATAACTAGTAAAATAATTTTAATATATTAAATTTATTACTATTAATGAAAACTCTTATAATTGTATTCTTCTTTATATTTATAAATATAAGAATTAATTTAATTTTAATTTTAAATTATTTTTATTTAAATACTTTTATATCACCTTTAAAACAAATATTATATTTAATTTTATATATTATTTTTATAACAATAAATATCTTAATATATAAACAAATAATTTCATTAAACATATATATGTCGGAGATGAAAGAACACTGGAGCCTTTGGAATTTTGGATAATCCCGCAACATTGTAACCTAGAGTCTACTATAGCTGTAATTGAACAATTGTAGTTATTCAATCCGATTGTAATTGTTCGAGAGTTGTGATAATGAGCTTGGGCTCGAGGCGACAGTCAGTCGCCGAACGTAGCCGCGGTCACGGGATGAACGCTTTGCCTAGCAAAGGTATGGAGTAATTCTATAGCTCTCCTTAAAAGAAATATTCGTGGCGACACGCGACAGTAAACATTCCAACGGTTTCTGTCCCGTGGCTCGCCACACGCAGACCCTATTCTTCGAGTAAAATGATTGCCAGATGTCGACGCGTCTCCGCAGTACCTGTTCGGCTAGCCCGAGGGCCCGTTATAAATCTTAAGGTTTAGTTAACTAAAGTCCTTCAAACAGACAAACGGTCTTTGTCCCAACTACGGAAAGATAGGGGAGATATATTTTTCAACGAGCGGCGTCTCCCACTAGCAACTTTCCCTCGAGGGCGGCTAGCATCTTTTTCTAACCACCGATATTGAGATTGACCAATTAGCAGCAACGCCAATTTCCCTTACTTTCTGAACGAAGGCTTTTCTCGACGAATCCGATGATCTCGTATCCTTAGACACACCCCGTTATAGTTTTCCTCTGTGGCATCATCGGGACGGGAAAGGCATTCTCGCTCGCGATCTCATTGATGAAAGGAATAACTCTTTACGACCAGTGAATATTACGCGTCCGACTTAGATTTTGTGAGTACGTTCATCTATCATCCCATCGACTGCGGAGTCGTTACTGAACCTAGGATCATTGTCATTAGTTTCTCGAGTACCTAACTACCGCGGTTACTTGTCCGGTTCTATAATAATCGTATTTGCACTAGTCAATGTCTTCTCTATTGCATAACGACAACGTGTAACCCAAACGAAGATTCTTTCACGCCCCTAACCCTAATTCTAATGTAAACCCGACATATATATATGCTCAGATTTCAGAGCCTAGTTTTAGGAGTAATGTAATATCGTAAGGTAGTTCGAATTAGAAATCAGTTGAAAATAGATAAAACCGAGTTCGTCGTCTTTCTGTAGTTCGTTTACATTTAAGAGTGCCTGCGTGACTAAAGGCACGTAGTTGGTAGTTCTTACATAGGTATGAGGGAAACAATAGACAACGTTAGAAGAAGGACGGTTTCGATATCCAAGGCGGAACGACCGAAAGATCAGAGTGTGCCAGTCGAAAAGTGTGCGTGTTGCGAGAATCAGAGCTAATTGAGTCGTCGAAGAGTAGAGTCGTGAGAATTGATAGAGCTGTTAGAGAGAGAGTGTGTGTGTGTGTGTTAGATTCGTTGTGACGAGGGTGGTCAAATAACTGTAAAGTTATTTGATATAGATACGAGTATTGCATTTAGTTTCCGTTAAATAAACATCGTTTTCTGTCCAATTTATATTTGTATATTCAATTTAATATTAATAAATTGTAAGTAATCGGAAAAAAATGCTATCCTTATTTCCACGCTATTACAGTAATATATTGTATTTCCCAGATTACTTTCATTAATATTCGTCTTAAGACATTAATAACACTCAATTTTAATTTTATCAAAGCAAAATAAATATTTTTGTTTAATTAAAACTCTACTCCTAAAAAAATAAAACTTTTCTATTTATGCAAAATTGCATGCAATGAAAGTTTCAATGAATACACTTCGTTTTGTAACTGTTTTCTTCAATCAGAAAAGATAACGGCCAAAAAATTATTGTTATTCCACAACTAATTGGAAATTTTGACAGTTTAATTCGATCATTGGATCGATTACACGTACGGTGATTTTTCAAATTCGGAATCAGTTACAGACCTGACTGAAGAGTTAAGCCCTGCGATGTGTAGTTGGTCCAGGGACAGTGTGGCAAATCTATTCGTTCAACGCTGATTGGTTCCGCCATTTATAAAAGCGCTTCCTGCAGCAGTTATGTATAGATTGGTATAAATATAAATGTATAAAGTATAGGTTTACAAAGTTGTCTGTAAACAAAGTGTAATAATATTTACTGTGTATTGGAGTGTATATAACGACGAAAATAAAGAATAATAAGAAAAAGTAAGATATTATTAAAAGTCGCTCTTATTAATAGATATAAATAATACTTGAATAACCTGTTCATAAGATTGCTAAAGATAACCTCAAAAGAAAATACAACTTTTTTGCAAAGTTTAACGATAAATTATATTACAATTTTAAATTAACATTAAATTTTGAGCTACACACATCTTAGTAATTAAATCTATATGGTGTTATCCGTTTTTACTTTAAGGTGATTTATACTTCGTGTTCATTACAAATTTTTGCAGTCATCATAGAAAACATACAGAATTAACATTTAAGTTTGGAACGTTAGTTCAAATGCCTGATTACTCAGCCAAGGGATGCAGAAACAAGTCAAAGAGTGGTAAGAAAATGTATTATCTTCCAAACAATCCCAAACGAAAAGAGTAATTGCGAATATATGTCGGGTTCACATTAGAATTAGGGTTAGGGGCGTAAAGCAAATCTTCGTTTGGATTACACGTCGTCATTATGCAATAGAGAAGACATTGGCTAGTGCAAATACGATTACCATAGAACCGGACAAGTAACCGTGGTAATTAGATACTCGAGAAACTAATGACAATGATCCTAGGCTCAATAACGAACCCGCGGACAACGGGACGGTAGCCGTACGCACTCGCAAAGATCTAAGTCGGATTCTGTGTTAATAGTCGCTGGCATTAATCTCCTTTTTTGTCGATGAGACCGCAAGAGAGAATGACTTTCCGTCCCGGTGATACCCCAGAGGAAAACTATGACGGGGTGTGTCTAAGGACACGAGATCATCGGATTCGTCGGGGACATCCTACGTTCGGAAAGTAAGGGAAATTGACGTTGCTGCTAATTGGCCAATCTCCATATCGGTAGTTAGAAAAGGATGCTAGCTGCCCTTGAGGGAGGGTTGCTAGTGGGAGACGTCGTTCGTGGAAAAATAGGTCTCTCCTGTCTTCCCGTAACTGGGACAAAGACTGTGTATCTGTTGAAGGATTTTATGTAACTAGATATTAGTGTTTATGACGGTCCTCGGGCTAGCCGATCACGTACTGTGGAGACGCGTCGACATCTGGTAAACATCCTGCCCGGAGAATAGGATCTGCGTGTGGCAAGCTGCGGGACAGAAACCGTTGGAACGTTTACTGCCTCGTGCCGCTACAAATCTTTCTTTTAAGGAGAGCTATAGGATTACTCAATGCCTTTGTTAGATGGAGAGTTCGTCCCGTTGACCGCGGCCACGTTCGGCGACTAATTGTCGCCTTGAGCCTAAGCTCATTGTCACAAGTCTCAAACAAATACAATTGGTTAGAATGACGGCAAATCGTTTAGTTACAACTGTAGATTTTAATTACAATGTTTTTATGGATTTTCCCGAGGTTTCAGAGGGAAGGCACCGATGTCCTCTTATCTCCGACATATATAATAAGCATAAAAAATGTATTTAAGTTTTCATTAATAAAATTAGACACTAATGACTTTACGCTGTTAATTTCCCTAGGCCATAGTTGTACACACAGGTCTGTTAACTGCTGTAAAGGAGATAAGGTTCTTAATGTCGCAAGATGTACTTTACCAATCGGCCACCATTGAACACTGCGATCGAGTAGCTAGGATTTTGTGTTTGGCGCCATTCTTCGGTGAAAGCACTAAAGGTAAAGAATATAAACTAAAGCAGTTAGCTTATTTAATAACTAATACTATATTATGTATTTATTATAATTTCTCACCATTTATTTCAAGCAGATATATCTACAGTACTCCATTTATTACAGAAAGCATTGTTTAAATGAATATTAATTATGAACCATTATTAAACATGCATTATTATTACCAACAAACAAGTTTAACAAGACCACAATGTTCAAATTAGATATATACACATATCTTTAGTGCTTTTATATTTGACGCATATATTGGAAAGTAAGTTTGTTTTTAGTTTTTTTTTAATTTATTAAAAAATTGTGTAACTATTAACATTACCTATAACATACGTAAATAGTGTCATATTTAAAATATTACCCATGATTAAAAATTTTCAATGTTATTAAATTCTTTATTGAGGAAGCTAAATTATAATATAATTATAGAGTTTACAAAGGATTTTAATAATGAAAAAATATTTATTTTATATAACATTTATTAGACATTAGTTAGATATAAAATAAGAATAATATAATCATAATAATCATATATCTAAGATAAAAGTTGATCTCTATGATCATTAACATGGTGTTGCTTTTTCCTCACACCCTCCTGCTACACGCTTCGAAGCAGAACATGCAGCGAGTAGATATTACGAATTCAGATCCAACAGCAAACAATACAATATGTATAGAACTCTAACCATGGAAACACCAACACCTTTGGTAGCCGAAGTTATGCACAAGTAACTAACCAATCGCCACCCTTAACACCAACATAGCCAAATCCATCAGTAATACGCTCAAGCAACCACCGTTACCATACTAACTAACGGCAATTACTTCCAGATGTAGCAGTATATGCACCACTGCGAACAGGCAGTACATTGACAGAGATTATAGAAGTAGCATTGGCAACTACTACTTATGAACCAAGTAACAGGCAAACAAAAATAATTCCGCAAGACTTTCTTGACAAAATCAGAGGGAAAAAGGTAAGCGAAAGCAAAATGACAAAAACATAGAGCTCGTGAAAGCAAAAAAACATCTAAACAAACTTGCAAAGGAAATAGAAAGTAAAATAAAAGATCATAATAATAACGAATTCTCAAAATTCATAGATTCACTTTCTGCGTACGAGAATTCCAACTATTTCCTATGGAAAGCCACGAACAAAATAAAGGAGCCAATTAAACTAATCCCAGCAATCAGATTAACGGACAACACATGAGCCAGAAGCAACGAAGAGCAAGCTGAAGAATTTTCCAACCACCTTTGTTGAAATTATCTCTTCGAGGAACGCGTGATGAATGTGTAACAGAAATATATTTAAGTATAAGTGTAACTGTAAGTATAAGTATAAATATAAGCATAAGTATAAGTACAGTGTATACTAATCCAGAACCACACTGTGGCAGCGTTACATTACAACAGAGCTTCGAAGCCATGAGTCTATGGGTATTTATATAATTACGAAAACTGGCCCGTCTATATATACCCTGCTGCACCATCTGTGCATGGCATATTCCTAAAAAAGGCTATGAGACTGAGAGGCCCTTCAAATTGATTTAGAGCTAAACAATACTCAATAGCATCGGGGACTAAGAGAACTAAACGCTAGAGAAGATGTAGTTTTCCTAGAAGTGAGTATTACTTCAACACCCTCCCTAACACTCGAAATCTTTACAAACGATTAATTTTTAACATCATTGTTATTTTTCAGACCTAATTTTTGTCGTAAATATTGAAATCTTGGTTTCGGTAACGCCTTCGTAAATATATCTGCTTGTTACGTCCGGCGACTCTCTACACAAAGCAGACTCCACGCCACGTGAGTTCTATTAGAAACAGTGACAATGACTGTTTTGTATCGTATCTGGTTATATTATTTATTGTTCTTACTTGGTGCCCGATTTTTGTTAGTTCCTTGCATATATTTTTGGTGTTTGTTCTTGGGTATAGGTCTCTAATTACTACTTTGTGGTTCTTTTCTGTTTTGAGCTGGTATGTATGATGTATGGTATGTTTAATACTTGCGCCACTTTTCGAAAGATTTTTGGAGTATTTGTTTGCATTTTGACTTGTTCCAGTTTTAATTCCTTTATACTGTAGTTTTCTCTTCCGACAGTTTTGTTTAATAGTTCAATAAGGGTATCTGTTATTTGAGCATGAATGTAGATCGGTGGTGGTTTAACGATATGTGTTGTCATTTCTTCCTCTGAACTCGTATCTCCGTCTTTTATCAGTGAGCTGAAAGAATTTCGGAGTGGGATGTCCTGTAGCCACTGGTGCATTTCTGTATCGGGAATTTCTATAGCGCTTGTATTTAGGATTATTTTACGCCTTTTGTGAGCTGTTGCTACCTTCCAGTTTTCATCTTGATAGGATAGTTCGTTATTGTAACTGTTTTCTTCCTGCTTTTGCAACGTTTCCATTTCTTTTATAGGCTTTCCTGTTCTTTGTTAATTGGTTGTTTTCTGCTTAACGTATTTGTAGCTTCATTTATGAAACATATGTCACCCTTTTTTGTTTGGCGGCGGTATTGGTTGTTGCATTTTGAAACTTTTACCATGTGACAGTGTTCGTTAACGTTTTAACCTCCTAAATTCACTATTTATCGCATTAACACTGGAGCACATTTACTCGCGCCTGTTTACCTCGGCTGCTCGGGCAGAATTGTCATTACAATGCAATTATCTATATTGTTACATCGAGGCCTTTCTTCTACAATTTTTAACATTTTCTTCTACATAATATTTTAAAATTTGTTAACAATCACTGTTTACAAATTGACGGCAAGTACCTGATTCGGGATTATACGTTCTATATACATCGAACGTAACAATAAGAAACACAGAAAGCAACTGAGATATAACACGACATTGAAATTAGAAATTAATTACACCCTCGTAGTGGTGCCTGCATCAGCTTGGACTAATTCGCAAACGATGGAAGTTGTATATGTGGGAGATGAAAGAACACCGGAGCCTTTGGAATTTTGGATAATCCCGCAACATTGTAACCTAGAGTCTACTATAGCTGTAATTGAACAATTGTAGTTATTCAATCCGATTGTAATTGTTCGAGAGTTGTGATAATGAGCTTGGGCTCGAGGCGACAGTCAGTCGCCGAACGTAGCCGCGTTCAATGGATGAACGCTTTGCCTAGCAAAGGTATGGAGTAATTCTATAGCTCTCCTTAAAGGAAATATTCGTGGCGACACGCGACAGTAAACATTCCAACGGTTTCTGTCCCGTGGCTCGCCACACGCAGACCCTATTCTTCGAGTAAAATGATTGCCAGATGTCGACGCGTCTCCGCAGTACCTGTTCGGCTAGCCCGAGGGCCCGTTATAAATCTTAAGGTTTAGTTAACTAAAGTCCTTCAAACAGACAAACGGTCTTTGTCCCAACTACGGGAAGATAGGGGAGACATATTTTTCAACGAGCGGCGTCTCCCACTAGCAACTTTCCCTCGCGGGCGGCTAGCATCTTTTTCTAACCACCGATATTGAGATTGACCAATTAGCAGCAACGCCAATTTCCCTTACTTTCTGAACGAAGGCTTTTCTCGACGAATCCGATGATCTCGTATCCTTAGACACACCCCGTTATAGTTTTCCTCTGTGGCATCATCGGGACGGGAAAGGCATTCTCGCTCGCGATCTCATTGATGAAAGGAATAACTCTTTATGATCAGTGAATATTACGCGTCCGACTTAGATTTTGTGAGTACGTTCATCTATCATCCCGTCGACCGCGGATTCGTTATTGAACCTAGGATCATTGTCATTAGTTTCTCGAGTACCTAACTACCGCGGTTACTTGTCCGGTTCTATAATAATCGTATTTGCACTAGTTAATGTCTTCTCTATTGCATAACGACAACGTGTAACCCAAACGAAGATTCTTTCACGCCCCTAACCCTAATCCTAATGTAAACCCGACATATATTTTATTAATTAGGTTTATTAGAGGAATTTTAATTTTATTCTCTTATTTTATTAGTTTAATTAATAAATTATAAAAAAAAACTGATAATTTAAATTTATTTTTAACAAATCTAACTTTATTATTAACTTTTTTATTCTTAATAAACCATTATGATATAAATATTAAAATATTAAATTTTAATTATTACAAATATAATAAAATTTATAATATTAAAAAATTATATTTAAAACCCAACTATTGTATTCTTTTAATATTTATTATTTTCCTAACTATTATACTATTAATTATAGCAAAAATTTTTTATATTAAAAATAAAAACGAGCAAAAAAATGAATAAAATAATTTCATCAATTTATAAAATTCATATATTAAATTTACCTATTGTTACGCCACGAGGCTTACCACAGGCTGTATTTTCTAACCGTCGCTCGCGGTCCTACAACGTCGCAGACGGATCGTCGCGGCTGCCCGGCAAACAAACATTGTAGTGGCAAGCGCATGGTTCATTAAGGGGTTGCCTTCCAGAAAAGGCTTCGGCTTTCCTTTCATCTCCGACATATATATATTTACGTGACAAGCTTTCATTTCAATCTATATTTAAGATTAATATTTTATCAGTTTCTGTTCGTAACAACATCGAAGTAGTCAATAAGTTTGAAGAGTATAATTAAGGAAGTTATGAAGCAAGAGGTTAAGAACAAATTCTGAAAGAGGTTATGTACAACTCAGTAGTACTGCTTTACATTACTTTGCGAATTACTTTTCAAGCATAAAAATAGTTTAACAGCCACTTATAGTTACTTCCTTACCATTACATTCATTAAATTCGTTTGATTTTGTAAACAAAATAACCACGCTGACCAGTCTCTTATTTAAAATAGAATTATTTTGTCATATATCCAACAGTTTACTTTCTCTTCGTAAATATTATTAATAATTTTATCAATTTCGTATACTTCCATCCTCCGTATAAGTGACAATGAATCACAAGAATTTCATAGCAATATTGAACAACATACAGTCAACTACAACACCATTAGATACATCCACCATACAGTCAACTACAACACCATTAGATAACAGCAATACAATAGATTATAATTTTCTACGTGTCATTGATTCATCATCATCATTTTCCATTTTTTTAGCATATGTAAAAACCATCCAATTTAAAATGTTTAAATAACAATAGCCTATACAATATAATTTTATGTAAAAAAAATTGATTATACCGTGCTTTAAAACCATGCTTTTGTCACGTAAAATAACAAAATAAAAAAAGGAATTTGAGGTAAAAAATAAAAAAGAAAACTTTATTTTTTTTCTAACATCAATACACTTTACAATCTACTTCCGAACTCTAGGCGTGACTTTCTAAGACTGACTCTTATGATTTTACTTTCGATCGGATCCGATTACTTTCTTTTGTCATCCCTCAACATCCCCACCGTCCATGCATTTGCTAGGCGTCCGCGATCGTTGCCACGTGCTCTTTCTTCTAGAACCTTCGGTGGAAGGACCGTTGGGATGTTGATGGTTCATTAGGCACTTTAGCGATATACATTGTCGCCGAGTGCCGCCACATCTTTATCTCTATCGTCAGTCCGTCGGATTTGAAGTATGCCGGTCGTGACACTTTAAAATCGATATTCGCTGAAACAATACATCGCTCTGCGCTTCCAATTTGTTTTCGCACGAAGAATTAGTCCACTCATTGTTACCGTCACCATCTCTACCGTAATCTATATTACTCGAATAAATTCTATATCTTGATTGGAAAATCACATATTTTAACGAACTCCCTTATTTTTTGTTTTTTATGACTTTAATTGGCAATTTCCATAATGTTCTATAACTTGACAATAGACTGATAATATTTCACGATATATATATGTCGGAGATGAAAGGAAAGCCGAAGCCTTTCCTTGGAAATTTTGGGAACATCCTCTAGTACCTTAGCCTAGATTTTATTATAGTTGTAATTGCTTAAGATTTGTAATAAGCGAGATTGGGTTCGAGGTGATAATCGGTCGCTGAACGTAGCCACGGGATGGATGTTTTATCTAACGGAGGCCTGGAGTGGTTGTATGTGTTTTCCGAGAAATGTGGTTGTGGCGGCATGCGGCCTCGAGAGCGGGCCTAGCCACGTGTGATGTTGCCTCTGAGGTGCCGATGCAATGGGACATACATTGTATTAGTAATCAAAACTCCAGGCAGAAACTGCCTAGCAACGGCGTTTGGAACTTTCTCGATGCTTCCAACGAGTGTGCCTAGCAACAGCGTTTGGAACCTCCTCGATGCTTCCAAACGGGTATAGAAAACAAAATGCAATCGTACAAGGAGAAAAATCTCCACGAGGCTGGCATTCTTGCGATTGCCTTGGAGAGTGATACATCGAGCATTTTCGACGATCGCATTTGCGTCTAAGTTAGTTTCGCTCAATAAGGAGTTATCCCGGTGACCGTGGATTCGTTTGAACTCAAACATTGCTAATAGTATTATTTAATTTAATTATTCGTAGATCGTATTATTCATTAGGCTTAGTGTTTGTTAGACTTATTATTAGTTGTACTTATTATTTGTTAAGCTTAGTGATAGACCTGTATATACGTGTAAATAAAATCTCGGCTTTGTGAAACGATGGCTAGTCCACATGAAGAGTCGTCGCGCGCCCAAAATTCGAATCGTGATCCGACATATACATACATCATGTTTTTGAGGATTCTGTAGTAAAATAATTATAGGAAAAACAAACTATTTAAGAAAAAATTACCACCTTCGAGTAATAAATTATAGAATGTTACCAATGTAATTTAAAACTTAAAAATAATCTATTACACGTAACAAAGAAAAAGATTTCTTCGCAAACGGTAACTCGAAAATTACAGCCATTGCTGTAGAAACATAGTTTTACAGGGAGAAGAATTTCGCTAGAAACTCTCGACGATGTCACATCAAGCGAAAATTCAATAAAGCGATTACTAACCATACTACCAGCGGCAATCGTGTTACGGCAATTCGTAAATAAGTTAGTCTTCTATTTGCAGAAACGTCTCTGGCAATATCGTCACACTCTTGATTACGTCGGCGCTATCAAATGGTCTTTGGAAGAAAGTTTTCCATTATCTACTTTTGCCCATGGCGTCGTTCCAACAAATGAATTCGAGTTCTGAATCGCTTTGTCTCGTATTACGACTTTATAACGGTGTTTCTTTAAACTTTAAACGATCGTAATAAATGTATTTACGGACGATGACTGATATCTGGTCTGTCTTAAAGTTTCAACTAATTAGTGCCCCGTTACTTTGGACGTTATGAAATGTTGTATAACCAAAGACTTATCTTCTCTTTTGGTAGTTGCATAAGAGAAGACTGAGCCATTGAAACGCTCGAATAGATTAGCTGATTCGCTTAACGTATTTTTACTTCCGACGAGCTAAACACAAGAGCAGAAAGCACATAAGGAATAATACAGAAACGTCAAACGTATACAGAAATATATTTCGTAAAAGCATTAGTACGTAACATGTCTTTATAATTCTATTTATGTATAGTAAAATGGCTTGTATCCATTTTCATGAATTATAACTGACATTTCAAAGCATTCATGTAGATATGTAACTCTCGTTAATTAATAATTTAACAATGCGTCATGAAACGTATCATTTTCGTTTCTTCCTTTGTTTCGTTATACACAGGAACGAATTTGTAAATAAAGATGTATAATCAACGATAACATATGACAGCGAGTATAATAACTGTCAGCAAAGGAAGAGGTCGGTAAAATGATTGTGGTTGATTTCAGTGTATCGGTAAATAAGCTTTGACAGACGTTGCCGGGGGACTCGGTGTCGGTGAAACCGCGTCGATGAAATGATTGTCAGTAATTTAAAGATAACCCAATTTATTGATCTGTCTCCCCTTCATGGCGTTGTACGTCTCTCTATAAAACATATTCTACCTCGGAGGGCTGAAAAATTTAACTTGGTCTCACTGGACTGGACTGTAAGTAAGAAAATTGAAATGCAAAATCCACGTGTGAGCGCAACGGTTTAGATGGAAAGTTCGATAGGACAATTATGTATATTAGCCTGAAAGAAAGCTCGTGGCTTCGCACGCAACACGTAATTTCCCTCGCTGAAATAATCCTATTACAACGATACGATTTAAAATTTTCCTTAACAGACCTCGCAATGTAATTCTTCATCTACAATTTTTTATTCGGCCTGAAACAAGAGACTTTCGAAGCCTTATAGAGTCTCGCGAATCTAAAAGTCAGGTTTCAACGTATTTTCGCGTCTTATTCTATAATACTGAAGACATTAAAGGTGTTAACGATTATTGTCTCACTATATATGTACATCAAACGAGTACTTACGTAAGAGACGAATGGAAATGGAAACAGCCGAGAATAATTGAAGATAATTTGAATACGTTCCGGGCTATAATACAATTTCTCGTGAACCGTAATTGATTCGCAGAAGGGAATTGCTGCTTCTCACGACTAGCAAAGTGTTTCGCAAAAAAAAAAGAGAAATGGTATCGGAAGGATAGAAAAAAAGCGGTGGCTTACATCAAGCAATCTTCATGCCGATAATGCATTTATTATTCAGTTCGTTCATTTTCTATCGCGTAACAGACACTGGGATAACTGACAGAACGAGCGTATTAATCTTGCATCTCTCAACCTGACTTCTCCCGATGGAAAAATATTTACTGGTCTGGAATCGTGCATCGCTAATTAGTAAAAAAGTAATAAGCAAGAAAGCAATTATACTACCGGATTGGTATTTCTATTTTATTGGAGATTAATTAACCTGAGTAAACCAACAAAAACTTATCGAAAATCAATCGAAATTAAATCACCTTTTCAAACAGGCTATAAATAGCCAACTAATATTTGCAGTAATAAACTTCACTTTCGAATAAAGTATACGCTCTATAAATTGTAAATTGATAATTTCGTTATTATATCATTTTTCTTAGTCTAAACTGAATTCAGTGAAAAGAGCTTTCAATTGAATTACACACTTCATTAGTTTATGAATTATATTCGTTACCATACGTACAAAAGAAGGATGACTGGTTTAAAAATTCAAAGGGTAGAACCTCCAAGCTCACAATTGGAAACAGATTCAGTTCAATGGTTTAATTTGCCATTTAATTGAATTCTCTGACAATTTCAGCGAACTGTGGGCTTTAGAAGTGTCCAGCATTCAAAGGCAAGACCTCCTCCATCTTTCTCTTTCTTTCAGTTCCAACCTCAAGTAATTGACCTGTTAATTCGACGCTATATTTACATGCTCGCAAGGGATTCAGATGACTTCATTGCGTTAAATTCGCAATTTAGCAAACACGAATGTCTCAATCAATTTGTAGTTCGAAACAAATAAAAGATAATCAATTTTTCAAAATAACAATCGATATGTTCAATGCATTTGTCGATGCATTTGATCGTTATGT
>NW_022883247.1:0-18430 GCF_011952255.1 Bombus vosnesenskii | reverse complement strand
AAAATTTACGATCAAAAGGCAATTACGTATCGTTTAACAACATTTAATTTATAACACCTTTTAAACATTTAGACAGATTAACACATAACACTTCTTATATATAAACATCAATTCGAAGTTACCAGCTTGGAGAAATTGGTCGATTAATACCTGTAGATTGTCTGTCTCGATGAAAGACTTAAAGAGAGCAAAAACATGATAATGCCGCTAATATAATATTCCTTCTTTCTTGTATCTGTCTGCCGCTCAGGTCGTTTTACTAATTACAATAAGTACTTTCGCCTTCTTTGCGCTCTCTTTTAACGCATTCGAGACCGAAAGAAATTCATATCAGTCAGTAGGCAAGGGTATAATATACATATTTTATATATAACTTATGTAGTAATGTATATATCATGTTAATTTCATATTTTTTTCAATATAGAATTATTATATATATATATGACTGTACATAATACATTATAGAATAACATAGTATATAATTTTATATTTTAAAAATATGAGGCATACTATTTAAGATTGTCATCGATTTAAAATCAAAGTATGAAAAGGATACCCTGGAGAGAGTAAAACACAGAATCATTCTAACTAAACATTCAGATTGTACCGACACCTAGGTATCGTCTTACAATTAAATCTCGGTCTCGAATGGAATAAAATGAAATACATACTTGCAGCTTCAACATCTTCAATATCGAGGAGATTCAAACTTTACAAATAAATGTAAATTGCGATGTAAAACAAAGCGATGTAAAAAGGGAAAAGGAGGAAAGAAGGAACAGGGAAACAAAGAGAAGAAACGAATTTTTCATTTTCTCTTGCCAGGAATATAAGATGCTAAGTAATCTTCCTAGGTAATATCCTCCAGCTTTTTCTAGTTTGATCAATAATTATTAGTACATGTTAGGAAAACAAATAGAATTTTTGTTCTCAAGCGAGGTATAATTTAAATTTTGTATGTACACAAAAATGTTAAATATCTGTAATAAACATGGTACAATCAATTTTTTTACATAAAATTATATTGTATAGGCTATTGTTATTTAAACATTTTAAATTGGATGAAGAAAAAAATGACGCAAATAAAACGTAGGACATTTTAATTAAAGAGACTAATATAGAGATTTATCTACTTAACTGTGATTAAATCATCTCCACCTAACGCTCTACCTCTTCTATTAATTATGCTTCGTTAAACTATGATTACAGAGGATGGGTTTTTTGATAAAATGACATTCTGACAAATATATATAGATCGATATATATAGATATAGATAGACAAATATATAGATTCTTACAACAGTAGTTATGCATGAACAGTAGTTATTGTATCAATTCCGTTCTTCAGAAGCTTCATTTGTGAAAAGACAATTCGCCAGAATATGGATTCACTGTAGTTATAGCTATAGGATTTCAATCTAGTTGACAGACTTGCTTTACGTAGAGAATATCTGTCTCTTGTTCTACCTTATCGCGATTCTCTCCTATACGCTTTGTCGAGCACAGTAATATTGGCATATATCTCGGCTCTGGTTACAATCATTAGTTTCCGCCTAAACGGTTAGAATCACATAGCTCGCGCTCTACTCTCGTTTATTCAACATTCAGGCCATATGGTCGCATGCGACGAGTTTTATGTTAATTCCGACCGATTACAATACCTTTCTTTCGTTTACAAGGAACGACGAGACTGGCAGTTGCGTGATTTCCAATGCAAAAGCCGCGATATCTGCCCAATAACCTAACCTCAACCGATTTTGTTGTACTATTCTTATGTGGACTTCGTTTGTACCACTTTCGTAACAAAAATAGAATACGTAGAACACAGCATTCCGTTATGCGATATTGTCGATTCCTAACATCCGAAAAATCAGAGATAATTATTTCCCTACAGTTGTACATTTGTGTGAAAAATTAGGAACGTAAAGTTGTTTGGTGCATGCACAGTCCTCCCCTCCTCTGCATTTGCGTGGACATGCTAGAAAGATTCACTTTTCCACGGTGAAACTGTATGTATTATAATTTCATTTTTACAAAGGTCGAACATCCTACTATGCATAAATTTAATATTAATATATGCAGGTTTCGTGTTAAGTATTACATCTGACGTATAAGCACACGTGTGTACGAGCCTTGGTTTTAAATGTCTTATAGTAGACACCGAAAAGATTATTCAGTTGGATATCTGACTCAACATCAATATTTTACTAGGAGATAACATGTTAAGAACACGCTGGTGGATGGCATGGGAGATGATGAATGAAGACATACTTCTGTGAGATACATAAAATAGTAGTCAGAACGTATTTTGGCGCTTGGGGACAGCAACAGCTTTTTTTTTGTTTTTATTTATTTGTTGAAATTACAATCAATTCTCGCGTTGAGAATTTTCAGTAATTTTTCTGGCGTGGCGCAGTGACATGGCTGTTTATTTATAATAAGTTAATACTTATTATAGATAGGTATAATTTATAAGTATTATAAGTAAGTGCATATGCTTAATTTGGATAATTAAATGAATCTAACGTTTAGGTCTAGCGGGTAGTGCCTCTTCAGCCTGCGAATCTGGTCCGTCGTATCGAGTAGTCCAGTGATTAGGGAGTTTCGGTGTTTCTGGACTCTTTTGCTATATCTGTCGCTATATTTTGCTATTTCCTCTTTGACTGTAGGTATCTTGAGGTCGCGATGGATGGTTTCGTTGGTAACATACCAAGGTGCGTCTATTAAGGCTCTTAGCGTTTTCGATTGGAATCGTTGTAGTATTTCGATGTTGGAGTTACTTGTTGTTCCCCATCGCTTCCTATATCCCTATATTCCGTACTTGCTTCGCTTGGTACTTTTATAATTTTCGCAGTTACAATAAAAAATTTAATTCTTAACAGATTAAAGATTTAACCTCTTGCTTTATAGTGTACAATAATTTTTTTTTTTTGTATAGGTTATGTGATCCATAGTTTGAGTAAGTAGTATATATATATATATATATATATATATATATATATATATATTTACGTGACAAGCTTTCATTTCAATCTATATTTAAGATTAATATTTTATCAGTTTCTGTTCGTAACAACATCGAAGCAGTCAATAAGTTTGAAGAGTATAATTAAGGAAGTTATGAAGCAAGAGGTTAAGAACAAATTCTGAAAGTGGTTATGTACAACTCAGTAGTACTGCTTTACATTACTTTGCGAATTACTTTTCAAGCATAAAAATAGTTTAACAGCCACTTATAGTTACTTCCTTACCATTACATTCATTAAATTCGTTTGATTTTGTAAACAAAATAACCACGCTGACCAGTCTCTTATTTAAAATAGAATTATTTTGTCATATATCCAACAGTTTACTTTCTCTTCGTAAATATTATTAATAATTTTATCAATTTCGTATACTTCCATCCTTCGTATAAGTGGCAATGAATCAGAAGAGTTTCATAGCAATATTGAACAACATACAGTCAACTACAACACCATTAGATACATCCACCATACAGTCAACTATTAGATAACAGCAACAACCATTATATAACAGCAATACAATAGATTATAATTTTCTACGTGTCATTGATTCATCATCATCATTTTCCATTTTTTTAGCATATGTAAAAACGTATCTGACGTAATCTTACCTCGCTCTTTGAGTACAAAAATCCATTCAAATGAAACAAAGGGAAAAGAAATAAGGAAACAAACACTCACATACGAATCTTCATTACATAACTGTATGTACTCCTCGAGGTATAATTACTCAGACACGTTACAGCGTACCTTCTTCGTTCCCTGATGGCTGATGTTGATCGTTGACGTTTATAGTGAAAGAATTTCGTCAACGGCGCCATCTGGATCCCTGTTGAAAAATTAAAATAGCCGCAACAGCACCATTAAGCTCATCACCCAGAGTAGCGTTTGTCGCTGAGTCGTGGAGGAATTATTATCATCAACGACATAAACTTTACCAGTTCCGGTAATGTTCTTTAGATGGTCTAGGCATTCGAACTCGCAACATCGCTTTCCAAGACGAAACTTCTTGCATGTCAACGTATCCGACACTTCACGGAAGCATACATCTTCGGCTCCAAGAGGCACGAAAGAGCATGCCTCGTACGAGTCACGCTCAGCCCAGATCCAGAACACCACCCCAACCTCCTCGTCCAAGTCCCAACCGGGGCAAAACTGACTATCCGAGACTACGACTGCAAGGGCGATCGGACTAACAAACACATCTGCCCACACCCCTCTGTATCATGATCTGTTGGCCACAGCACAGATCAAGGTTTTGAACAAACAGGCACAACCAATCCGAGTCCGAGCCTTACTCGACACTGGGTCTTATATGTCTTATATGAAAATAAAGCTGTTCTTTATTTCAAATAATTGAAGTAAATAAATACAATGAGTTTTATATTTTATTATATCTTATATTATTGTTATATTGTTATTGAAAAAATTGATATAATCAACAGTTCTTCCTGTTCTCTTGATTGTTTCTTGCTTGTTTCAAACCATGATAATAACCTACAAAAGAAATAACATAGTCCATTGAAAATTTAATATACAATAAAATACTTATATGAAATAATTACCTGTGTAATATATCATGTAACCACTAATATACCATGACATCAACATACTTGAAAGTGCGTCTGTATCATTATCTGGTAATCTACATTTTATTAAAGTACATTTAATGTTGTTTAATACAAGTTGTACATTTTATTGTTAATACAAGTTGTACAGTATTGTTTAATACAAGTAAGTACATTTTATTAAAATTTCGTATTTTTTTCCAAATAAAATGTTAAACTTATTCCAAATTACTTATTAATATTAGAAGTATTCAGCATTCCATTAGAATTTTTAAATTGTACTTACTTGGCCATTAATTGTGGTGGTAAAGGAGGTGCAGGTGGCATTATATCAGTCATCGAATTGAAAGATGGTCCTGGTATGAAGTGATGTTTATACGCATTTGCTTCTTCAGAGTCACAATCCATTTTTTCTACATTATATTTTTTCGAATTTACATTTGTAGAAAAATTAGTCTCACAAGTCTCATCGTTCTCTTCATTGAATTTATCTTCCAAAGCTTTCTTTTGTTGTGCTATTTGACTTTGCAAACCTTCTGATTCTAAAAGAGAACTCAACTCGACTTTCTCTGTATTACCATAGCCTAAACACAGAGTAAAAGAAATTTTTGTCATTTAATAGAATGACTGAGTGCCATTCGGTTACTGTCCTTACAGGCAATGTATTAGAATTTCCCGTGCATAAATGTATATGTATAAATGTTTGCCTTGATATATGTAGTAATAATCACTCGTCTAATGAGGAGAATTATATTCCAAGCAGCTAATAATGAACAATAAGTAACATGCATGTTTATGGTTCATGACCCTATATCCCACGGGTCTCCCCATAGACATTGACAGGTACTCCTGCCCAGTTAAGGACCTGCCGAATGACACTGTGATAGACTATGCGAAAGCCTTTACTTCATATATATATGTATTTTTAGTACATTTCTTAATTGACATAACCATCATGCTAAAGGTATTACCTACAAATTTTACAACACACGGGCTGTTGAGGTTATTCGGTGTGTAAACAGAGAAAACACGTGGATAAATTGTAAGGTAGAAAATATATTTAAATAGAAGTGTAATAAGTAAAAATACAATTTGAGCTGGTCCAGATCCGCACGCTAGCTGTGTTACCTAATAACTGAAAACCCCGAAGCCAACGTCGCCTGTCTACTGTTTATGGCCTGACTTCGTCGCAGTCTTTTGTCTACGCGCTGTCGATGGCTTCAGTGCTTGAGAAAACTAAAAAAGACCAGATGTAGAGTTTTCTTAGAAGTGGTAACCACTTCAGCACGTGCCATTGTTTTCGTAAATTTTTGATATTATAGCTTCATAAATTTCTCCATCCTCTGAGTATATTGCACGATAAGGTGCTCCTGTGATCCATTTCTATAGAGAAAAGATGTGTATACAAATAAATATAAGTAAATAGCAAAATAAAATAATTTGCTTCTTAATCAATATATTTAATAATATTCTGTATCAAATTTGTAATATTCTATCAAAATCACAACCTTGTGTAATTTACTTGCGTGTTTAGGCTGCTTAAGATTTTGTAGGTTTTCTTGCGGTTGAGAATTTCCAACATCCATTCCCATTCGCTTGATAACTTCTTCTTTTGCTAAATTTATTGCTTTATCATATGCTTCTATTAATGCACTATCATCCCAAACATTATCATTGGCTGTGTCTGTATCCTTTTGAGATAGCAAATTATACGTTATTAATATTGATACAAGTATTTGATTATCAAACTATTGCAAATTATCATATATGTCATTTTTCAAAAATTGACCAAAAGGTAATGGATACTGTTAATTACTATTATGCTAAGATCTTGTACTAAAATAATGATAAAACCATTACGTTTCCATTACCATACATACGTTTCCATTTCCTCGTATAAAAAGAACATTCATATCATCTGCCATTTTAAAATAACATCATTTAAATATTGAATTTGCTTCTGAAATATTAATTTGTCTCATTTCTTTAACTCTACCACATTGTAAACAATGATGACATTATACCAACTATAATACTAAAAATCTATTCCCCATTCATTCGAAAGATTATTTTTTGAAGCAAGGTTAACATTGAATGTTCCCAAACTTCAATAACTGTACTTTACTTTCTTTACAATATCTAACAATATATTAGAATACTATAAAAAAATATTGTATGCACAAGAAACTGTTTATAGCGAAATAGCAAAAGAATTAATCACATATTATAACTAAACCGAGATTGTTAAGTAGATTATATTATACTGCATATGCGTTAGTGTTTCAGCTGGTAAATATAGTTTTTATATCTGAAGATAAATAAGATTTAATTCTATAAAATTGCATAATGAATTATACATATATCTATTACTATTCGTATTTCCCCTGAGTTGTATGTTGTCAATAGCATCAATCACGAACATATAAATAAATATAGAAGAAACCGTTCGGAAAAGGAAAGGGAAAAATGAACATGGAAGACAAGAAAGTTTTCTTCATGTTTAGCGTATGCGTGATACGCTTTGAATGTCTCAGATAAAGATAAAGATAAAGATACTCTGCTCATTTCTATTTGTTCCGCAGAACGAGAAATTTGTTGTCTTTCATATTGGTTTTTACGATTCAATTTTTGGGCAGTTTTCCCTAGCGAGTGTCGGTCCCTGTTTGATATAACCAGACCGTAATTTATACAGATATGTATTATAGATATATATTTGTAAAACTGAAATCAGATGAAATAAATGTTGCCTGAGGTTTTAAAAGTTTAATAAAAACAATATTTCATTTGGAAAAAAATGTAAGATATGTAAAATTACACATTGATCATTTTGCTGGTCTTGTATCATAAAACGTGTGGCCCGAAGAGCACGTGTCCGGTAGAGATACGTCACTTGTGTTAGGAATCGTTTTATAACCTATCACAGTAAGCGAACGTCCCAGTATAGCAGCCGAAGAATGCCGTGGAAGTTTTTGTACAAAGTACAATTGATCTCCAATTGATATTTTCCGCAATACTTATCTGGTGTTCGGTCAGGGTGTCCCATACTCATGATATTTATGACAGTGGAATGGCGTTAGTAAATCAATTACAAAAATTTTCGAGACCAATTCTCGGTATTGCATCAAATTATTCAAAATATACAAGCAACACAACGTTGCCCTTTTTGCAGGCAACAAGAGGAATATCGACCACGCAACCACTTTCAGAAAAACAAGAGTAAGTGATACAAATTTTCTTGTGTTTTCCTTCTTTTTTTAATAGAATTTCAGTACTTACCTTCCAATATAAAATTGGTGTCAAAATAATAATGCTAATAATAATGTCTAAGAAATTTTCTCTTTGTAGGAGTATAACATCTAGAAAAATAACATAGTATTAATAGAATAGTATTAATAAGAACAACATTGACAGTGAACAACTAAAAATATAACACTGTTATAAATATATGATATACGAATTTTATTTATGTATTATTAAGACAAGTATATCTTATTTTTAAATTATTTCTATTATCATAAGTGATACATATAATTAAGGTATAATTAAGAGAAGATTAATTGAAGAAACACAAAAAATAAAGAAAATAATTATATTGAGATAATTTTTATCTTTCATAAATATTATTTTCAGAGTAAATATAACGTTTGTTAAAGCAAGTGGAGAGAGAATCAAAGCAAAAGGGAAAGTTGGAGATACTATATTAGACATAGTAGTAAATAATGAAATTGATTTAGATGGGTATGGTATGTTTTAAAGAAGCATAATTTACTTAATTTAAAATAAATAATTTTGAGGTAGAAAATATTTGAAAATTTTAATTTTTATCAAGTTTAATATTCTTATTATTTTTAACTTTTGATACTTTATTATATAAGTATGTTGTAATATTAAAATATAATTGATATAGGTGCTTGTGAAGGAACATTAACTTGTAGTATGTGCCATTTAATATTTTCGAAAGAAGTTTATGATGCACTTCCTGACAAACCAACAGATGAAGAATTAGACATGTTGGATTTAGCATATGAATTAACAGATACGTTAGTTCATAATAATCAGTATCAAATCATTCACATTATTAATTCTATTACCTTTTAATATTTTATAAAGTGAATTTTTCTATTTAAATTTATGTAAAAACAGGTTAGTATTGGGTATTTTGAAATCTGCATCTCAATGTAGAATTTCAAATCGCTATCTCTGAATACTACGAAACTGAAATTATAATAAATTTTCATAGTTTTTTATTTACGACCCTATAATCATTACAAATCTATGTTTGAATTAGCATATTTACAATGTTGATTTTCAAATGGATAAATAGAAATCTTATTGCGTATTAGTATTAATTTGTATAGCAATAAATATATTTATTGACATATTCAGTTATATAATATTTAATTTCAGGTCACGGCTAGGTTGTCAAATAGTAATGTCTAAGGAACTAGATGGAATTGAGGTAAGAGTTCCATCAACAATTAATGATGCAAGAGCATAACTGAAATTATCTATAGGTTTTTGAAAATTTGTATACAATGTTATACATCTCTTGTTAAAAAACCCTTGTTATAATTATTAACATATTGGTATTAAAAAAATATAATAAAGAATCTTGTGTTTAAATGTGAAGCTTATATATATACATATGTTATAGTATAATTGCAATTTTGATATTTGTACATTGCCATTGTAAAAAGCCTATCCAATTATGAAGAAAATATATCTTTTATTTTTGATATACAGGGTGTCAATTTTAAAACGTTCATCTAAATTATTTTCGTTACTATTAAAGATAAGAAGAAATTACTAAGGAAGACTTAAATGGTTTTAAGATGTGTACTTGGTTATGATAAAAAAGACTCTTGTGGAATAAATTTTGCAACTTCTGAAAGATTAGATAAAAGCTTAGAACCTAAAAAATAATTTGAAATTAATTTTGTTTAGATATACTGTTTGATTTCTTAGCTATGGGCAAGTTTAAAAGATCATCAAACTCATGGTCAACAAAACAACAGAAATGTACATGCAATGCTTTTTCGTTTCACAACACGTTATCTGACACTATCATCATTTTCGTGGCACATGCAACATTATCGATTCAGTATAGTAATGTTTTGGATTAAAACAAATGTCTCGACATTGGAGCAAAATATTTCAACCTTTAAGGACTAAAATTAAAACTTATGAGTTTGTTTATAATTTTAATAGAGTTTATTAATATTGTGTTTACTGGTTTATTAATTACAAGAAAGTTTGTAAAAGACTGAAGTTTTACGTAAAAAGTACAAATATTCTTTCAACAAAATTAGTCAAATCACATCATTATTTATATATATTGTATATAAATAAAATATGCGGATATATTACTTTACCCTAGAATTAAAATTCAATAATATTGAAGAATCTTATTTATTCAGATTTTGTACATTATCGCTTCTAACCTCGGATAATAGAACAACAAATTAAATATTTTTAAACAAAAAAACTTTGTTCCTTTGTTTGATTTTCCTTGCTCGCGTTTCTTAACTACTTAGATATAAAATACTTACGTTTTCGAAAATTCATACTTCACAAGCTACTAAACGCTTTATCTGTTCAGAATAATTTATTGTTTTCTTAACTAGGTACATACCAAATACATCTATTAAGTTGGTATTTCTCATACTTACCAGTACATAAAGCTAAAACACTTTTGTACTATGCTTGTTATACATGGATCTAACAAATAATTTAACTTGTGTATTGTCGTTTGTATATTTTGTTACGTGTAAAATATTCTATTTCTACACTACTTACAAGTTCGATAAAGTGTACATTACACATCGTGAAATTTACATATTTTCACTTGGTTACCCTGCCCACTTCGAATATAATTCAGAACGTATGTGCTATATTTATATATTCTGCATTTGTTTTGTATATTATGTACACTGATCTGATCTTTGTAAACGCGAGTTTTACGATATTAATGAGAAATTTGCTAATTTAATGGAAGTTGTTAATTTTTTCTGGCACGTTTCACGTTAGCAGACATGTTTCTTAAGTTACAGTCGAAAAGTGTTTTTATGTAAAAGAATAGGAATGATCAAGTTATTTTAAGATGACAAGATATTTCACGTCTTCTATTTAAATATAGCGTTAAATTTTAATTCCGTCAATTCGTACATACTCATACATCGACCTCTCCTTTTTCTCATGCTTCATTTCTTCATTTCACATCCCATCACAAGTGGTGACTGTTCTGATGGAATGAATGGATGGAATGGACCGGACCGAGGACACGTATAGTATACACGCTTAAATAACAAAATTAAGTCAGTTTACGTTCAATGTGAACTTGATCAAAGTTCCAGTCTCGAATTATAGAGTTTCTTACTATCAGTTTACAAAATTCTATATTACGATTATGTACCGTATTTGAAAAACATAAAATGCTTTGTTCAATTTTAAATAAAACTAATATTTACCAAAGCGAATACGAAAAAAATGTTATCATCAAACTCAATTTTCAATTATCAAACTTAATCCAGCACAAATACAAATGTTATTCGTGCTTTTTTACTTTTACTACTTTTCAAGTCTCTATAGTTCGAGATTTGAGTTCCGCTAACTTTCTTTCTACTGCGCATGCGCAACAGGAAAACTTGAATTACACGTAATAGTCAAAAATTCGAAAATCTTATCCTTTCGTGGCAGCGAAAGTAACCTAGGATTAGAGGTTCCATAACATTAATAATAATAAGGCAATAATATTAATATTAATAATAATGTAATCGAGTACTACTAACAATATTAATAATAATAATAATAGTATGGTAATGGCAAGATACACGCGGGTATAAATTAATCATTCCTTTCGTAATATCTACGACGTCTTCGGGATATTCTTTAGAAATTACTTTATTTCTGGTCAATATTCATTAACGAGCAACTTTTCTCTCTGTTTCTTATCACGATTTTTTTCACTTCATCACAATTGTACCGTTAGAAATTATTCAAAACATTGCTAAAATGTCCATGAAATATATGCAATTGCCGTATTGAATAAGCGAGTAATGAAGTTGCTGTTTCACTGAATAAAAGTGAAATCTGCAATGCGTGTGCTCAAGTATATAAGTTAAAAAAAGATTGGTACATCAATGCCTATTATTCTTAATCAATATTCATCATTTAACAATTAGGACCGAATTTTTACAAACCAACTCTAAACCACGACCCAATTTACAAATAAAAGGTCGATGTGTAAATTAACTATCAACTATTAATCTCCAATCCTATGTGAAGATATAATGTTCGGACCAAATTTCTAAACTAACGTGGACAATTCATGCGGACTATTGGTGGTTGCTGCGCTACTTAGATCCAATGTGGCAGCCGGAAGACCAGAACTGACGCTGCCGGTTGCTTCCCGTGGCAAATGCTGCGATCTATTTAGCTTATTTCCAGGACTCGGTGGCGATCTATCTGCTGGTGTATCCGGTGGCGTAACCACGTTTCTGTGTCCGCTCACGTTCAGATGATTGTGCGTCGCCGCGACCGGAGCTGGCGATGAGAGCAACAAGGGCGGTGGAGACATTGACACGTGTCGATGATGATGATGGTGATGATAGTGTTGGTACTGTGCAGCTCGGCCGTGCGTTGCGTGGCTGGTATTTAGTTGGTTCGTCACGGGCCCGACTTTCGTTGGGCAGCCAGCATGGTGGATGGTTAACGGGCCACGTAGTTGTTGTTGCTGCTGTAGCTGGTGCTGGTTCTGGTGCTGTTGCAGCTGCTGCTGACGCTGCAGCTGTACCGCCGCTTCGCACTGTTCGCGCGCTAACGCCTTCACGGCATTCGTCTTCTCCTACGAAATAAGAATGATAGGTTAGGCTGTAGTCAGGGGCCATAACAAATTAAAAAAGTTATAATATAAGAATTTACATTTTAGTTGAAATGATTCTAGTTACGAATAAGTATCAAAGATGATTCAAATCTTTTTCGTTACCGATAACCACGGTGAAAACTCTTTTGGATTACTTTCAGCCATTGTCAATCTTATTGTCAATACTACATGCCTGAAGTAGAAGGAGGGGTACAGAGAAAAAGACTTTTTCTCAGCAAATATAATCGTTACTCAATTATTTTGTTCAACAGTTTTACAAATCTCCCAAAAATAAACGAGAATACGAAAATACACTGAATATCGTGTGTATGGTTATTTATAAAATCCCCTTGAAATAGTTGCGATCGCGGATCACATAAACAAACGAACCTGTCATTCTACAGAGTATCTTTTTCGGTGAAATCATGCAAACGTAAATGTAACTTCGGTAGAACTCCTCGAGAACTTGTAAGCTTATATCACTCTGACCCAACCAGTCCACTCTAAAGTGTATAATTTATAAAAGGGGATTATATTAATACGTGGAGGATGTGGTAGGTGGTAAGTTTTGCATATGAATGTTCGTTGATACAACGAATGGTTAAATGGAGGTTTTCATGAATGTGATAAGGACTAGATCGAATGTTTTAACACTTATAACTAGAATGCGTATTTTTATATAAGTTTGTAGTTTTACGAACATAATGAAAGAAATAAAATTTTAATCGAGATTTGTTTTCTTATATACGTATATTTTAGCGCATTTTATGCATTTTGCGCCATTTGCGTACCTTTCAATTTCGCACGAACGTATAAAGATCAGCAATATAATTATAACGCTTCTTAAAAATGTGAAAAATCCTGGTTTCCTAAAAGCTTGCAATTGATTTCAGAATAATTTTTATGAACTCTACCAGATAAATTATGGTAACTCTAAAAACAAAATTTCACGATAATATGATTTCCGGGTAAAATACACATAAAAGATGATTTAGACGTGTTTGAACGTGTTCGTTTTCTTTTTTAATAGCGATATGTTCTTACCCTCTGCCACACGAAGACGTTATGGACCATTGCGCATCCACAAAACACGATGCCAAGGCCTATGAAAACCGACGTAACGATTGCCGGTGTGACACCAATTACCCCTCAGAGAAAAGACATCGACTCCCGACTGTCGGACGCCAACGCCGCGACGCATCTTAGTCCCCATCAGAGATAAGGCCCCAACCCCGACTTTCGGACTCCTTGGAATCCACACCAAACCCCCCAACATCCCCAAGCTAGGGTGTATATAAGCCGAGACTTCACCCAGCCCGGGGAGTTCTCGTTCTAGTTGCTGTTCTTGTACAACACCCCTTTCTCTGTTCAACGTTATTCTACTGTAAGTGCCAAAGTCATAATAAAGTTCGATAAAAGAGAATTAATAGTTGGGCTACGACTCAGCTTTCTTTTCTCTCGCAACCCAAGTATCCATTTTACGTGACACCGGCGTCGAATGAAACTGGATGAATGTATACAATATCATACCTGAAAGCATTGTTAGAGTATCATTATAACACGTATGCCATAACAAGCGGGACAAAGAATCAGCGCAAATACATATTCTCAATACATATAATTCTCGAAGCGTTAACTATATACATATGCTTTTCATTGAAATTTTCAATACTAGTCGCAAATTATTTTTCAATTAATTTATTATTTAAGTCTTTATATATCAATTCTCGACGAATAAATTACTTAAATTATAGAGAATCTATCTTCAGACAATAGAGAATTCAATATTTTTGGTCGTTAAGTAATTTACAAATTTCTAAAACGATTACGTTCGAAGTTTTGGACAGTATTTAAAGTTTCTAACATGACATTAAAAAAAATAAATAAATTTTATGATATAATTAAAAAAACATTGTGGTCTATCATAATTTCTATTCCGTCAAATTTATTAAAACGCAGTTTTCTTCTGAACAGAGCCAAAATGTCCGTCTTGAATCGAGTTCAACAGCTTAACGATCGATCGAGCGAATGATAGCTGTGTAAACTAGCATGACACAACGTAAACTTTAGATTAGATCTCGATCCATCCACCAGCCGTATTCATGCATGACATGAATATTCTGTTTCAGCTCTTTATAAATTAATCTGTTAAAACTTCCCTAAAAGACGATCATTTTTATTTTTCTAAGAAAAATAATGACTATTCGGCGTTAAAATTAACTTTATTTCCATTGGATTTCTAAACTGATTTCATACACTCAGAGATAGTTCACAGTATCTTTAGGATTCATACCTGAATTCAAGAAAAATTAAACGTATAACTTATGTACTAGTATCTTTCAAAAGGTTAAAGTTGACAGAATTGAAGGAATTGGTTCTTACCAGTTAGAAAGACGGGAATGCTAATGAAAAACCCTCCGACAGCACATATCCGGCTGATGGATGATTTTTGCAGGTACTTGCTACTCCTGAAACAGACAAAATTTGAAGTGAAAGTCAGTTTCACGATTCTATGATAATTGAGCGAAATATAAAGGAACCAGTTTTTTGTTTAACAGCCAAGAATCTTTCAAAAATTCTACTGTAATTGATACTTCAAATATATTTAGTCAGACAAAGGATAATCATAATCGCAACGTTAATCTTAACTTTAATTCAAGGGTCAAACAGTATCATTATACATATAAAAGTAAACATAAAGTCTATCCACATTATTGTTATTATTATTATTATTATTATTATTATTATTATTATTATTATTATTATTATTATTATTATTATATATTATTCTGTAATTGATTTTTATTTCTTTATTATCAATATTATTCTATTTTCTATAATGATTCAATTATAGATCTTATTTTTTGTCAATCATATTTCACTGAAAAGATCACTTTGAAAATAATCTAATAGTGAAAAATGAAAAATAATCTTTTTCTACCTTGTCTTCATTTTTTACAAACTCTGTCCACCGCCGTAAACCTATTAAATGCAGGAAACGACAAAGCAAAGCTGCTTCACATAATTCCCCGCTCACGCAGTGTCAATCAGCTCACGACCGCAAACGATACTGCTAATTTCCAGCGACCACGAACGATTTCATCGTAATTGCCGGTGTGAAATTTACCAATACGTGCTCGAATTGGTCAATAATGAACAGAGCGCTCTTGCACACACTAATCTACCAACAAATAATATTGACTCAATTGAACAACAGCGCCTAGATTAACGGACAAACCGCATGTTCCAAACAGATTTACAATCACGGCAGAAAATACATGCCGTTATAGATGTTTCCTGGTCAAGATTAATTTCCACGCGTTAAGAACATTGTAACCGGAATCTAGGAAGAACTAGCACTTCCTGGAATAATACTATTGTGTCCTCGATGAATGTCTCTCCCCAATGCCCTCGAGTGAGTTGTTTTTGTCTTTGGTCGTACGACGTCCGGGATGAGAATTCGGGGAACGGTTTTTCGCTGCTTTAATACTCGTACAACCATCCATCCATGGGACTGCATCTTTTTAGGAGGACCAGTGATTAATCTTTTCCCACTCATTTTCATCTCTAATTTCTCATGAGGCTAAGATTCCTGCATCTTTTATCATAATAATTTATTAATACTATTAATAAATTGAGACAATTTTACACGTCGTATTTTGCGTTATAAGATGACTTGTAATTTGTAAAATTTACCTGTAAAATTCCTTTGTTTGTTTTACCAAAGCAATAGTTGGCATTTCTATACGACAATAAGAATTTGTTAATACTAATAATTTGTAAGGTTATCATGTTATCATTCTTCTAATGGATAGTATATTATTGAAACTTTTTTAATATTGAAACGCGATATTTTTTTGGAGAAGAAGTGCATAGTAGTAAAGAGTTGAATTCTACGGACGTAAAAAGTGGACATAACATTTTCTGTACATGGAGTCGCCTGGCCTAAACATTTTATGATTTCCGGGCAAAATACAGACGAATCCAGCGCTGATTTTAAAGCAGCTTCATCCAAATAAGCCACAATAAGAAATTCCCACGAAACAGTTGCGTTCATCCCCTTTCGAGGTCACCGACCTCTTTGAATGCGTTTCAAGAGCGTCGTACCAATGAAACTTCGAGTTCTAAACTAATTTCTCAGCCTCTTGCGTTAAATTTAACCTTCCGCGTTAGTGTATTTCGGACGAGTTCCTATTTTACGCTTTCGTCGACTTCACCAACGTAACATGCAGCATCCGCAAGTAAAACTGTCTCTTAAATTTGATGTGACACCAATACACGACGAGAAGAATCACAATGCCATTTTTATTCCACTTCGTTAATTTTTCGTCGTAAGGTTTAGCTGTAAATAGGATTAAAAAAGTTTAGATTAACGAGGAATTTAAAATTGATCTGTTAAATCAACAATTTCCATTAGTTGTCAATAGATTTTATAAGCTTCAGATTACTGAGAAATTATACACATTGCAAAATATTTACCATTGGTTACCCACGCTACACGTAAATTTGATCAATCTACCAATGCACTAACACTGCAATAAATTTCTATTGCAACATTCCACGCTCCTTTGCCGCACCTTAAACTCCTCGCTAGATTTATTCCACCTTAAAGTGTCACATAACTCCTACGACACCGATATCAAATCTTAAACTCCACCAAATTCCAGAGAAACTTGATTTCGTCCAAAGTAAGAGATTAAACTTAAAAAGCAATTTATTTCATCTTTAAACTATCCCAAACTTCTTAAATATAATTTATATATGTCGGAGATAAGAGGACACCGGTGCCTTCCCTCTGAAACCTCGGGAAAATCCATAAAAACATTGTAATTAAAATCTACAGTTGTAACTAAACGATTTGCCGTCATTCTAACCAATTGTATTTGTTTGAGACTTGTGACAATGAGCTTGGGCTCAAGGCGACAATTAGTCGCCGAACGTGGCCGCGGTCAACGGGACGAACTCTCCACCCAACAAAGGCATTGAGTAATCCTATAGCTCTCCTTAAAAGAAAGATTTGTAGCGGCACGTGGCAGTAAACATTCCAACGGTTTCTGTCCCGTAGCTTGCCACACGCAGATCCTATTCTCCGGGCAGGATGTTTACCAGATGTCGACGCGTCTCCACAGTACGTGATCGGCTAGCCCGAGGACCGTCATAAACACTAATATCTAGTTACCTAAAATCCTTCAACAGATACACAGTCTTTGTCCCAGTTACGGGAAGACAGGAGAGACCTATTTTCCACGAACGACGTCTCCCACTAGCAACCCTCCCTCAAGGGCAGCTAGCATCCTTTTCTAACTACCGATATGGAGATTGGCCAATTAGCAGCAACGTTAATTTCCCTTACTTTCCGAACGTAGGATGTCCCCGACGAATCCGATGATCTCGTGTCCTTAGACACACCCCGTCATAGTTTTCCTCTGGGGTATCACCGGGACGGAAAGTCATTCTCTCTTGCGGTCTCATCGACAAAAAAAAGAGATTAACGCCAGCGACTATTAACACAGAATTCGACTTAGATCTTTGCGAGTGCGTACGGCTACCGTCCCGTTGTCCGCGGGTTCGTTATTGAACCTAGTATCATTGTCATTAGTTTCTCGAGTATCTAGTTACCACGGTTACTTGTCCGGTTCTATGGTAATCGTATTTGCACTAGCCAATGTCTTCTCTATTGCATAACGACGACGTGTAATCCAAACGAAGATTCGCTTTACGCCCCTAACCCTAATTCTAATGTAAACCCGACATATATATATGTCGGAGATGAAAGAACGCCAGAGCCTTTGGAATTTTGGATAATCCCGCAACATTGTAACCTAGAATCTACTATAGCTGTAATTGAACAATTGTAGTTATTCAACACGATTGTAATTGTTCGAGAGTCGTGATAATGAGCTTGGGCTCGAGGCGACAGTCAGTCGCCGAACGTAGCCGCGGTCACGGAATGAACGCTTTGTCTAACAAAGGTATGG
>NW_022883246.1:0-20690 GCF_011952255.1 Bombus vosnesenskii | reverse complement strand
CGGGCTAGCTGATCACGTACTGTGGAGACGTGTCGGCATCTGGTATCCATCATACCCGAAGGATAGGATTTGCATGTGGTGAGCCACGGGACAGAAACCGTTGGAATGTTTACTGTCGCGTGCCGCTACAAATATTTCTTTTAAGGAGAGCTATAGAATTACTCCGTACCTTTGTTAGACAAAGCGTACATCCCGTGACCGCGGCTACGTTCGGCGACTGGCTGTCGCATCGAGCCAAGTTCATTATCACAAATCACGAACAAATACAATCGGATTGAATAACTACAATTGTTGAATTACAGCTATAGTAGACTCTAGGTTACAATGTTGCGGGATTATCCAAAGTTTCAAAGGCTCCGGTGTTCTTTCATCTCCGACATATAAATAAGCGTGGCGACATAGAAGAGAGAGAGATAATTCCTTAGTTCAGAGTTCCTCAGTTCCCCAGTTCTTGTTAGTCTTGTTAATCGACGTGTTTGCATTTGTCAATTTGTAAATTATCGCAAATCTATCAAATTAAAATCTTGTAATTAATAAGAGTAAAAACATATTGCGAACGATTCGAGTAACTTCGAGTATTTGAAATTTCAACGACAATTCTGTCAATTTCCAATTAGGATATGAATAAACATTTTTTGTGAAGAATATTTGTCTAATAATATAATAGGATTAAGCGAACATTTATTTTCACCAACTTTAATCCTCTCCCGTGCCAGTACTCCTGCGCGTAGCAGGTCACCCGAAACGTGGAGTTTAATTGTCAATCGCATTAAATAACAGACAACACTACAATTTAATCTGAATTCAAAAATTAACGGCAACACAACCAAAACGAACCAAACAAAAACGTAACAATATTGATTTCTGATCCGGAGTCTAATAGTAAATTTGTCTTAGTTTTTAAATCTGGGGAGACTATTCTAGCGGTGGGAGTACTTGGAGTTTCGTTCATTTTTATTGAAACAATCCGGAGAGTCCAAATCTGAGTCCGATCCTTGGTGATTTTCTTTTGTCAATTCTTCTCGTATTTTCTTCTCTTTTTGATCCAGCAGGAAGGTTTTCCCACAGTATTTGGTGGTGGTTCCGTTGGTTTTACAGCCGGCTTTACATTCGCTCTGGTTTTTGTTGTAGATCGTGTAGTTGATTTTACGGGGATCGCTGCTCGTGTTTGTTTTACTGGCGTAGGTGCCGGCTTTCTTGCTACTGCCTGTACTCTCGGGCGATTCGGAATATCGTTCCTTCGTGGCTCGCCCATTCTCCCGAAGGACGTGCCCGGTTTCCCGATTGTTCCGATGCATAGGGTACGATTATCCTAGCGTCTACTCTGGCTTTGAATGTATAACAATCTTTTATCAAATGCCCAGGTTTTTTTGCAATAATTGCATGTTAGCGCATTTTGTCTCGGAGGGTTTGGGCCATTTTGCGGCGGCGATATGGGTCTTCGATCCTGGCGGTTGTTTCCGATGTTTTTACTATTGCTCGGGGGACGAACGTTGTTACGATTGTAATTGTTCGGAGGTGTCGGACGTTGGTATTGCGTTCTGTCGTTTGCTCGTTTTAATTCTCGCGTTGCTTTAACAGCTTGGCGATACGAGTTCTTCTAAAGAATGGTATCCCGCTATTTTTACTCGCAAATATACCTCGTTTGGGAGTCCCTTAACGAAGGCCTCTCTTGTGTCCCAATCTATTGTGTCTTGAACATCCTGAGATATAATACCGTAATCACATCTTTCTCCGTCCATTATTGCTAACCTAAGGTTTCTGACGCGATCTATATAGTCTAGTATGTCTTCCCCCGGTCGTTCCAATATTGTTGGTAATTCTCCCTTATATTCGTTAAGGGATTTCCCTGGGCCGAACATGTCCTTTAATTTGTTCCCGAAATCGTCCAAACTGTTTAGCTGACTGTCCTCTACGGCGAGGTACCCGTGCCCGCGAAGCTTATTCATTAATAATTTTACCAACTGAGGCTCCTGATGCCGCGGAATCATGTTTCGTGCGCGCTCGCATGCTCTTAAAAATTGAAATACTGAGGGTCGATGTCTGTCGAATATTGGTACTGACTCGATCGCTTCTTTTAACTTAATTGGATGGGGGCTACCGTCTGTCGGTATTGTCACCTGAAGAATTATCGGCAGTGATACGGGTGTCTCGATTTCCTTTTTTGTTTTGAGTGAACGCATGTCGTCTTGTAATTCATTGGTTTTTGTACTCATGTCGGCTCATTACTCGAAAATTTGCATCACATGCTCTTAGTTTTTCTGACAATGTCAAGAGCATGTCTTCGTTCAATGATTCTAATGGAGTTGCCATATTCTCTATTATATTTTGTCAATAACCGTAAGAACTTTAATCCTCTGTGGAGCGCATCCCACCGCTGCCACGAAAAAAATATTTTAATTGTTATTGTTACGTTTTCAATTGAGTTGTTGTTTTTGTTTTTCTTTCTTTTTATTCTTACTTTCTTGGGCCCGTTACTATAGTAATTTACAATTATATGTATGTCGGAGATGAAAGGAAAGCCGAAGCCTTTCCTTGGAAATTCTGGGAACATCCTCTAGTACCTTAGCCTAGATTTTATTATAGTTGCAATTGCATAAGATTTGTAATAAGCGAGATTGGGTTCGAGGTGACAATCGGTCGCTGAACGTAGCCACGGTCACGGGATGGATGTTTTATCTAACGGAGGTCTGGAGTGGTTGTATGTGTTTTCCGAGAAATGTGGTTGTGGCGGCATGCGGCCTCGAGAGCGGGCCTAGCCACGTGCGATGTTGCCTCGGAGGTGCCGATGCAATGGGACATACATTGTATTAGTAATCAAAACTCCAGGCAGAAACTGCCTAGCAACGGCGTTTGGAACTTTCTCGATGCTTCCAACGAGTGTGCCTAGCAACGGCGTTTGGAACCTCCTCGATGCTTCCAAACGGGTATAGAAAACAAAATGCAATCGTACAGGGAGAAAAATCTCCACGAGGCTGGCATTCTTGCGATTGCCTTGGAGAGCGATACATCGAGCATTTTCGACGATCGCATTTGCGTCTAAGTTAGTTTCGCTTAGTAAGGAGTTATCCCGGTGACCGTGGATTCGTTTGAACTCAAACATTGCTAATAGTATTATTTAATTTAATTATTCGTAGATCGTATTATTCATTAGGCTTAGTGTTTGTTAGACTTATTATTAGTTGTACCTATTATTTGTTGAGCTTAGTGATAGACCTGTATATACGTGTAAATAAAATCTCGGCTTTGTGAAACGATGGCTAGTCCACATGAAGAGTCGTCGCGCGCCCAAGATTCGAATCGTGATCCGACATGTGTATGTATGTATGTATATGTATGTATATGTATAAATATGTATATGTATATGTATTTATCCGTGTAAGTTGTCGATAATGATATTGTAGTCATCTAGGGGGACAACGGGGCAAGTTATCTTTCCAAAAGCCAGAAAACTTTTTTCGGTTTCGGTAAGATCCATGTAAGCGTTTATGCACTCAGTACTGGATGTCGCGGGTTGTATCTGTGACATATCTATATCGCACATTCGGCAATGCTTTGCTGTAGTTCGCTCCGGTACTCCACACAGCAAGTGTGTTGGCGTATCTTCGTGTAATTCTTGATCCTCCGGATCCAATCAGTCTTGACAAATAAAAACATATTGGAACTAGTAAGCAGAGCGGATTAGATGGACGCAACAACTGAATAACAATTCCTCGTAAGCATCCGGGTAGTCCGTAGGTAAGATTCCATCCGGAAGGTATAACAATTGGTTCTTCTGATTGTTAAATTCAACGCCCATTCTGTGTAACAGAACAAAGATATTTTATTATTAACATGTCTCGCTTTATTATGAAGTTTTTGTTGATTCATTTTGTCAGTGCGTCACAATGGGATTTTCCTTTCGGGGTATTGCCTTTATCTTTCAGTGTTTCATATATTCCTTCTAATTCGTCAATCATGGACGGGTTGATAGCTGATTACGATCCAGTTTCCCTTTCTCGTGACTGTTCGTTAACAGATTTTAACATTTTTGCTACTGTGTATTGTATTAATTGTCATTTATTATTTCTTCTTAATCCGTTCACCATGAGTAGTTAAGGGTTTAATAATTTATTATAAGATTTTAATCCATGGTTTGTTTCTCGTGGCTGGTTACAACCCCTCTTCTTCTTGCGCTGGAATACTACTTGCAGTGAATAAAAAATGAACGAAAAAGGATAAACTAAATAAAAGAAAACAAAACAAGATATGCACTGGAACAGTCCGCATGGGAACCTCTGACGAAGATACCTCCGTATGCATCATTAAACGTTAATATCGAAATGACCAAAACCTATGTTCATAACAGTAAATCAAATCAAACACCGGAGGAAACAATCACATGGAAATAGTAATCAAAATCTACGTAATGATAATATACCAAATCAACAATCAAGATGCACAACCCGTCATCCGGAAGCCGACGCTACTCACCGCGTGTCAATGCAAGGGAGAAAAACAACAAACAAAACATATCTTATTAAATAAAATATAAGAATATAGACAAAATCACTCCAATAAAATAACACCCGCTGGGAACACATTTAGGCATATATGCACACATGAATAAATAAGGCACTGTTACCAAGTAAAGTCAAAATCTACACACGGAGCATCAGGATACATTTCACGAAACCTATCTAAACACCATGAGAGTACTTCAGGACAAGTACCCCCCCTTGATCTGAGGAATGGTGGCGTAGGAAAGCCTCCAACACTTGATCAGGAATCTCCTCTGAGAAACGAACCTTCGCGCTGGCATCCGTATCAACCACCGCATGGGGGGCGCGGCGGGCCCAGCGCGCTCTGCCAACGCCACACGGAATCCCAGGCGATCACCCATCCAAGTACTATCCGTGCCCGGCGCTGCTTAACTTTCGTGATCTAACGGGAACGAGTGCACTCAGCGCGGCCAGGGCATTGCCTACTTTCACTTGAACTGGAATGCATTTAACTATGTGTACTGCTTCTCCTGCGACCAAAGCCATGTGTCCTGGAGTTTTGGTTATTGCATACGCAAATTCATCAGGTAATATAGTTGCTAGACTGAATGCATTCTCTATTATTTTCTTTTCCGAGATGCATCTTAGTGTCAATATATCCTGATAGAGTACCGTTATTTGTCTTCTGACAGTTTTTCTACGTAAATGAATTTTGAGTTAACGTATGTGAATATATCCAAATTTTTGACTGCTGTTTTACGTTTGGGTATAAATGTATTTCCTTTAGTCGTTTTTAGGAAAAAGAGCTTGGGGTGTTCTGTGGATAACAGGGTGTATCCGCAAAAAGGCTGTTCTCCAGTTTTGGTTAGCACAAAGGTTATTTCTTGAGTCGTAAAGGCAAAACCCGGTAGCGTCGGGTTGCTATTGGTTTTTATTTCTTGAATTTTTGTGGCGATTCCTTCGTACAAGACGTCATATTGCTCGAACTTACATAGGAATAGTGGATGTGGCTGCCAATAGGTGTATCCATCTTCTGAATCCAAACAAGTTCCTTTATTAATAGCGCATTCATTGAACTATTCATTAGACTTATTCATTAGACTAGCACTATTCATTAAACTTATTTAACGAATAGTAAGTTTAATGAATAGTATGATTTACGAATAATAAGTTTAATGAATGCTATTAACAACGTTTTTGTGTTTAAACGAATCCACGGTCAACGGAATAACTCTTTACTAAACGTAGACTAATCTTAGACGCAAAAATACGATTGTTGAAAATGCTCGATGTGTTACTCTCCAAGACAATCGCACGAATGCCAGCCTCGTGGAGATTTTTCTCGCTGTACGATTGCATTTGCTTTCTATACTCGTTTGGAAGCATCGAGAAAGTTCCAAACACCGTTGCTAGGCAGTTTCTACCTCGAGTTTGATTATTAATACAATGTATGTCCCATTGTATCGGCACCTCTGGGGCAACATCACACGTGGCTAGGCCCGCTCCCGAGGCCGCATGCCGCCACTACCACATTTCTCGGAAAACCCATACAACCACTCCAGACCTCCGTTAGGCAAAACGTCCATCCCGTGACCGTGGCTACGTTCGGCGACCAATTGTCACCTCGAACCCAATCTCGCTATCACAAATCTTGAACAATTACAGCTAGGATAAAATCTAGGCTAGAGTAGAGGATGTTCCCAAAATTTCCAAGAAAAGGCTTCGGCTTTCCTTTCATCTTCGATATATATAAAAAAAGATAGGCGAATGAACAATACTTTATTCAAAAGGCGAAGTTACACTTCAGTAGCAAAATACAGACTGACTTACTTACTAAAGAACTGGGATCTTTGCCTCCTCACTATGATTCATATATCTCACGGGTGGGCGTTCGGTTACTGTCTATTCTCACCGCTATCGCATGACCAGGTGACTTCGTATAAGTTGATGGAAATTTTATTGTATAAATCCAACAGAGTGTCGGTTCAAAGTGTTACAACAGAATAATGTGTTGAGCGCTAATTTAGGACGGTTTTTATATGGAGGTTTTAGTCCCTTTGGAGGGGCTGTTTTGTTATTATTTCGATAGCTATGGCATGTAGGATGTTTCGTCTACTTTATTACTGTTTCTGAGCGGGTGGCCTTTCTTGAGCGTGTGACACTTCCACCGGCATGTCGGTTGACGTCCACGGTTCGGCTAGCGAAAAAAGGAATAAATCGTAAAACTAAAGGATCGTTCAAAATTGATACTTTATACGTTCGTTCAAGTTTGTATAACGAGATTGCGATATTAATTATACTATGTTACGTAGATATTAGTCTATATTCACTATTTACTGAAACTGTAGTAAGACTGACTAAACTTCGATTTTGATGTTTTTTGCGTATGTCGTGCAAATCTATATTTTGAAAAATCTTTTCCTATCCATACAAGGACTGAACTTGCTTAATTTCCGAGATATTCGCGAAAAACTGCCGGTATCGCTTAAATGAATTCTGCCTATAGTTGTGCGTCCGTGCAACCTATGCGTAGGTTGCTACCGGATACAGTATTTTGTTCATAGTATATGTAGGTATGATAGGGGGAGATTGAAAGATTATGGGAGATTAAAAGATTACGGGAGATTGAAAGATTACGGGAGATTGAAAGATTACGGGAGATTGAAATATTATTTAACTGCCAGGTAAAGAGAGACGTCCGCTTGAACTCGCTGACTAAGCCCTCTTGTCTTCATGTAGGCATTCTCTGTAAACACACACATACATTCTTTTATGCAAAAACTGCCTAGGTCGAGTTCACCGTCAAGCCACAAAAACGCGCGTGTTCGGCAAAAACAGAATAAGCCGATGAACCACCAATCAACGAAATAAACTTGATCATTACAATAGACAATATAGAGGAAATTTATGTCGATTTTTCCCTAACAATAAATAATGTCAATGTTTGCGTACATTTATTGTACAATTATATTATTTATATAAATGTTCTTATGCTGTACAATTACATATATGTCGAGTCAAAGTCCGAATCTGGGCCCGAGTCGTCCTCTTGGCGGAGGCTTGGAACAGGTAAGGATTCCTCACTGAAGCTATTCATTTTTTTACACTGAAGTTATTTTTATTGACACACACAAAAATGTTACAGAGTTGACACAGCTCACAATGATCACATACTCGCGACATCCGTGACGTCGTTCGTGGAAAAATAGGTCTCTCCTGTCTTCCTGTAACTGGGACAAAGACTGTTTATCTGTTGAAGGATTTTAGGTAACTAGATATTAGTGTTTATAACGGTCCTCGGGCTAGCCGATCACGTACTGCGGAGACGCGTCGGCATCTGGTAAACATCCTGCCCGGGGAATAGGATCTGCGTGTGGCGAGCTACGGGTCAGAAACCGTTGGAATGTTTACTGCCACGTGCCGCTACAAATCTTTCTTTTAAGGAGAGCTATAGGGTTACTCAATGCCTTTGTTAGACAAAGCGTTCATCCCTTGACCGCGGCTACGTTCGGCGACTAATTGTCGCCTTGAGCCCAAGCTCATCATCACAAATCTCGAACAATTACAATCGGATTGAATAACTACAATTGTTCAATTACAGCTATAGTAGACTCTGGGTTACAATGTTGCGGGATTATCCAAAGTTTCAAAGGCTCCGGTGTTCTTTCATCTCCGACATATAAATAAGCGTAGCGACATAGAAGAGAGAGAGAGATAATTCCTTAGTTCAGAGTTCCTCAGTTCCCCAGTTCTTGTTAGTCTTGTTAATCGACGTGTTTGCATTTGTCAATTTGTATATTATCGCAAATCTATCAAATTAAAATCTTGTAATTAATAAGAGTGAAAACATATTGCGAACGATTCGAGTAACTTCGAGTATTTGAAATTTCAACGACAATTCTGTCAATTTCCAATTAGGATATGAATAAACATTTTTTGTGAAGAATATTTGTCTAATAATATAATAGGATTAAGCGAACATTTATTTTCACCGACTTTAATCCTCTCCCGTGCCAGTACTCCTGCGCGTAGCAGGTTAGCCGAAACGTGGAGTTTAATTGTCAATCGCATTAAATAACAGACAACACTACAATTTAATCTGAATTCAAAAATTAACGGCAACACAACCAAAACGAACCAAACAAAAACGTAACAATATTGATTTCTGATCCGGAGTCTAATAGTAAATTTGTCTTAGTTTTTAAATCTGGGGAGACTATTCTAGCGGTGGGAGTACTTGGAGTTTCGTTCATTTTTATTGAAACAATCCGGAGAGTCCAAATCTGAGTCCGATCCTTGGTGATTTTCTTTTGTCAATTCTTCTCGTATTTTCTTCTCTTTTTGATCCAGCAGGAAGGTTTTCCCACAGTATTTGGTGGTGGTTCCGTTGGTTTTACAGCCGGCTTTACATTCGCTCTGGTTTTTGTTGTAGATCGTGTAGTTGATTTTACGGGGATCGCTGCTCGTGTTTGTTTTACTGGCGTAGGCGCCGGCTTTCTTGCTACTGCCTGTACTCTCGGGCGATTCGGAATATCGTTCCTTCGTGGCTCGCCCCATTCTCCCGAAGGACGTGCCCGGTTTCCCGATTGTTCCGATGCATAGGGTACGATTATCCTAGCGTCTACTCTGGCTTTGAATGTATAACAATCTTTTATCAAATGCCCAGGTTTTTTTGCAATAATTGCATGTTAGCGCATTTTGTCTCGGAGCGTTTGGGCCATTTTGCGGCGGCGATATGGGTCTTCGATCCTGGCGGTTGTTTCCGATGTTTTTACTATTGCTCGGGGGACGAACGTTGTTACGATTGTAATTGTTCGGAGGTGTCGGACGTTGGTATTGCGTTCTGTCGTTTGCTCGTTTTAATTCTCGCGTTGCTTTAACGGCTTGGCGATACGAGTTCTTCTAAAGAATGGTATCCCGCTATTTTTACTCGCAAATATACCTCGTTTGGGAGTCCCTTAACGAAGGCCTCCCTTGTGTCCCAATCTATTGTGTCTTGAACATCCTGAGATATAATACCGTAATCACATCTTTCTCCGTCCATTATTGCTAACCTAAGGTTTCTGACGCGATCTATATAGTCTAGTATGTCTTCCCCCGGTCGTTCCAATATTGTTCCTAATTCTCCCTTATATTCGTTAAGGGATTTCCCTGGGCCGAACATATCCTTTAATTTGTTCCCGAAATCGTCCAAACTGTTTAGCTGACTGTCCTCTACGGCGAGGTACCCGTGCCCGCGAAGCTTATTCATTAATAATTTTACCAATTGAGGCTCCTGATGCCGCGGAATCATGTTTCGTGCGCGCTCGCATGCTCTTAAAAATTGAAATACTGAGGGTCGATGTCTGTCGAATATTGGTACTGACTCGATCGCGTCTTTTAACTTGATTAGTTGGGGGCTACCGTCTGTCGGTATTGTCACCTGAGGAATTATCGGCAGTGATACGGGTGTCTCGATTTCCTTTTTTGTTTTGAGTGAACGCATGTCGTCTTGTAATTCATTGGTTTTTGTACTCATGTCGGCTCATTACTCGAAAATTTGCATCACATGCTCTTAGTTTTTCTGACAATGTCAAGAGCATGTCTTCGTTCAATGATTCTAATGGAGTTGCCATATTCTCTATTATATTTTGTCAATAATCGTAAGAACTTTAATCCTCTGTGGAGCGCATCCCACCGCTGCCACGAAAAAAATATTTTAATTGTTATTGTTACGTTTTCAATTGAGTTGTTGTTTTTGTTTTTCTTTCTTTTTATTCTTACTTTCTTGGGCCCGTTACTATAGTAATTTACAATTATATGTATGTCGGAGATGAAAGGAAAGCCGAAGCCTTTCCTTGGAAATTCTGGGAACATCCTCTAGTACCTTAGCCTAGATTTTATTATAGTTGCAATTGCATAAGATTTGTAATAAGCGAGATTGGGTTCGAGGTGACAATCGGTCGCTGAACGTAGCCACGGTCACGGGATGGATGTTTTATCTAACGGAGGTCTGGAGTGGTTGTATGTGTTTTCCGAGAAATGTGGTTGTGGCGGCATGCGGCCTCGAGAGCGGGCCTAGCCACGTGTGATGTTGCCTCGGAGGTGCCGATGCAATGGGACATACATTGTATTAGTAATCAAAACTCCAGGCAGAAACTGCCTAGCAACGGCGTTTGGAACTTTCTCGATGCTTCCAACGAGTGTGCCTAGCAACGGCGTTTGGAACCTTCTCGATGCTTCCAAACGGGTATAGAAAACAAAATGCAATCGTACAGGGAGAAAAATCTCCACGAGGCTGGCATTCTTGCGATTGCCTTGGAGAGTGATACATCGAGCATTTTCGACTATCGCATTTGCGTCTAAGTTAGTTTCGCTTAGTAAGGAGTTATCCCGGTGACCGTGGATTCGTTTGAACTCAAACATTGCTAATAGTATTATTTAATTTAATTATTCGTAGATCGTATTATTCATTAGGCTTAGTGTTTGTTAGACTTATTATTAGTTGTACCTATTATTTGTTAAGCTTAGTGATAGACCTGTATATACGTGTAAATAAAATCTCGGCTTTGTGAAACGATGGCTAGTCCACATGAAGAGTCGTCGCGCGCCCAAGATTCGAATCGTGATCCGACATGTGTATGTATGTATGTATATGTATGTATATGTATAAATATGTATATGTATATGTATTTATCCGTGTAAGTTGTCGATAATGATATTGTAGTCATCTAGGGGGACAACGGGGCAAGTTATCTTTCCAAAAGCCAGAAAACTTTTTTCGGTTTCGGTAAGATCCATGTAAGCGTTTATACACTCAGTACTGGATGTCGCGGGTTGTATCTGTGACATATCTATATCGCACATTCGGCAATGCTTTGCTGTAGTTCGCTCCGGTACTCCACACAGCAAGTGTGTTGGCGTATCTTCGTGTAATTCTTGATCCTCCGGATCCAATCAGTCTTGACAAATAAAAACATATTGGAACTAGTAAGCAGAGCGGATTAGATGGACGCAACAACTGAATAACAATTCCTCGTAAGCATCCGGGTAGTCCGTAGGTAAGATTCCATCCGGAAGGTATAACAATTGGTTCTTCTGATTGTTAAATTCAACGCCCATTCTGTGTAACAGAACAAAGATATTTTATTATTAACATGTCTCGCTTTATTATGAAGTTTTTGTTGATTCATTTTGTCAGTGCGTCACAATGGGATTTTCCTTTCGGGGTATTGCCTTTATCTTTCAGTGTTTCATATATTCCTTCTAATTCGTCAATCATGGACGGGTTGATAGCTGATTACGATCCAGTTTCCCTTTCTCGTGACTGTTCGTTAACAGATTTTAACATTTTTGCTACTGTGTATTGTATTAATTGTCATTTATTATTTCTTCTTAATCCGTTCACCATGAGTAGTTAAGGGTTCAATAATTTATTATAAGATTTTAATCCATGGTTTGTTTCTCGTGGCTGGTTACAAACCCTCTTCTTCTTGCGCTGGAATACTTGCAGTGAATAAAAAATGAACGAAAAAGGATAAACTAAATAAAAGAAAACAAAACAAGATATGCACTGGAACAGTCCGCATGGGAACCTCTGACGAAGATACCTCCGTATGCATCATTAAACGTTAATATCGAAATGACCAAAACCTATGTTCATAACAGTAAATCAAATCAAACACCGGAGGAAACAATCACATGGAAATAGTAATCAAAATCTACGTAATGATAATATACCAAATCAACAATCAAGATGCACAACCCGTCATCCGGAAGCCGACGCTACTCACCGCGTGTCAATGCAAGGGAGAAAAACAACAAACAAAACATATCTTATTAAATAAAATATAAGAATATAGACAAAATCACTCCAATAAAATAACACCCGCTGGGAACACATTTAGGCATATATGCACACATGAATAAATAAGGCACTGTTACCAAGTAAAGTCAAAATCTACACACGGAGCATCAGGATACATTTCACGAAACCTATCTAAACACCATGAGAGTACTTCAGGACAAGTACCCCCCCTTGATCTGAGGAATGGTGGCGTAGGAAAGCCTCCAACACTTGATCAGGAATCTCCTCTGAGAAACGAACCTTCGCGCTGGCATCCGTATCAACCACCGCATGGGGGGCGCGGCGGGCCCAGCGCGCTCTGCCAACGCCACACGGAATCCCAGGCGATCACCCATCCAAGTACTATCCGTGCCCGGCGCTGCTTAACTTTCGTGATCTAACGGGAACGAGTGCACTCAGCGCGGCCAGGGCATTGCCTACTTTCACTTGAACTGGAATGCATTTAACTATGTGTACTGCTTCTCCTGCGACCAAAGCCATGTGTCCTGGAGTTTTGGTTATTGCATACGCAAATTCATCAGGTAATATAGTTGCTAGACTGAATGCATTCTCTATTATTTTCTTTTCCGAGATGCATCTTAGTGTCAATATATCCTGATAGAGTACCGTTATTTGTCTTCTGACAGTTTTTCTACGTAAATGAATTTTGAGTTAACGTATGTGAATATATCCAAATTTTTGACTGCTGTTTTACGTTTGGGTATAAATGTATTTCCTTTAGTCGTTTTTAGGAAAAAGAGCTTGGGGTGTTCTGTGGATAACAGGGTGTATCCGCACAAAGGCTGTTCTCCAGTTTTGGTTAGCACAAAGGTTATTTCTTGAGTCGTAAAGGCAAAACCCGGTAGCGTCGGGTTGCTATTGGTTTTTATTTCTTGAATTTTTGTGGCGATTCCTTCGTACAAGACGTCATATTGCTCGAACTTACATAGGAATAGTGGATGTGGCTGCCAATAGGTGTATCCATCTTCTGAATCCAAACAAGTTCCTTTATTAATAGCGCATTCATTGAACTATTCATTAGACTTATTCATTAGACTAGCACTATTCATTAAACTTATTTAACGAATAGTAAGTTTAATGAATAGTATGATTTACGAATAATAAGTTTAATGAATGCTATTAACAACGTTTTTGTGTTTAAACGAATCCACGGTCAACGGAATAACTCTTTACTAAACGTAGACTAATCTTAGACGCAAAAATACGATTGTTGAAAATGCTCGATGTGTTACTCTCCAAGACAATCGCACGAATGCCAGCCTCGTGGAGATTTTTCTCGCTGTACGATTGCATTTGCTTTCTATACTCGTTTGGAAGCATCGAGAAAGTTCCAAACACCGTTGCTAGGCAGTTTCTACCTCGAGTTTGATTATTAATACAATGTATGTCCCATTGTATCGGCACCTCTGGGGCAACATCACACGTGGCTAGGCCCGCTCCCGAGGCCGCATGCCGCCACTACCACATTTCTCGGAAAACCCATACAACCACTCCAGACCTCCGTTAGGCAAAACGTCCATCCCGTGACCGTGGCTACGTTCGGCGACCAATTGTCACCTCGAACCCAATCTCGCTATCACAAATCTTGAACAATTACAGCTAGGATAAAATCTAGGCTAGAGTAGAGGATGTTCCCAAAATTTCCAAGAAAAGGCTTCGGCTTTCCTTTCATCTTCGATATATATAAAAAAAGATAGGCGAATGAACAATACTTTATTCAAAAGGCGAAGTTACACTTCAGTAGCAAAATACAGACTGACTTACTTACTAAAGAACTGGGATCTTTGCCTCCTCACTATGATTCATATATCTCACGGGTGGGCGTTCGGTTACTGTCTATTCTCACCGCTATCGCATGACCAGGTGACTTCGTATAAGTTGATGGAAATTTTATTGTATAAATCCAACAGAGTGTCGGTTCAAAGTGTTACAACAGAATAATGTGTTGAGCGCTAATTTAGGAGGGTTTTATATGGAGGTTTTAGTCCCTTTGGAGGGGCTGTTTTGTTATTATTTCGATAGCTATGGCATGCAGGATGTTTCGTCTACTTTATTACTGTTTCTGAGCGGGTGGCCTTTCTTGAGCGTGTGACACTTCCACCGGCATGTCGGTTGACGAAAAAAGGAATAAATCGTAAAACTAAAGGATCGTTCAAAATTGACACTTTATACGTTCGTTCAAGTTTGTATAACGAGATTGCGATATTAATTACACTATGTTACGTAGATATTAGTCTATATTCACTATTTACTGAAACTGTAGTAAGACTGACTAAACTTCGATTTTGATGTTTTTTGCGTATGTCGTGCAAATCTATATTTTGAAAAATCTTTTCCTATCCATACAAGGACTGAACTTGCTTAATTTCCGAGATATTCGCGAAAAACTGCCGGTATCGCTTGAATGAATTCTGCCTATAGTTGTGCGTCCGTGCAACCTATGCGTAGGTTGCTACCGGATACAGTATTTTGTTCATAGTATATGTAGGTATGATAGGGGGAGATTGAAAGATTACGGGAGATTAAAAGATTACGGGAGATTGAAAGATTACGGGAGATTGAAAGATTACGGGAGATTGAAATATTATTTAACTGCCAGGTAAAGAGAGACGTCCGCTTGAACTCGCTGACTAAGCCCTCTTGTCTTCATGTAGGCATTCTCTGCAAACACACACATACATTCTTTTATGCAAAAACTGCCTAGGTCGAGTTCACCGTCAAGCCACAAAAACGCGTGTGCTCGGCAAAAACAGAATAAGCCGATGAACCACCAATCAACGAAATAAACTTGATCATTGCAATAGACAATATAGAGGAAATTTATGTCGATTTTTCCCTAACAATAAATAATGTCAATGTTTGCGTACATTTATTGTACAATTATATTATTTATATAAATGTTCTTATGCTGTACAATTACATATATGTCGAGTCAAAGTCCGAATCTGGGCCCGAGTCGTCCTCTTGGCGGAGGCTTGGGACAGGTAAGGATTCCTCACTGAAGCTATTCATTTTTTTACACTGAAGTTATTTTTATTGACACACACAAAAATGTTACAGAGTTGACACAGCTCACAATGATCACATACTCGCGACATCCGTGACGTCGTTCGTGGAAAAATAGGTCTCTCCTGTCTTCCTGTAACTGGGACAAAGACTGTTTATCTGTTGAAGGATTTTAGGTAACTAGATATTAGTGTTTATAACGGTCCTCGGGCTAGCCGATCACGTACTGCGGAGACGCGTCGGCATCTGGTAAACATCCTGCCCGGAGAATAGGATCTGCGTGTGGCGAGCCACGGGACAGAAACCGTTGGAATGTTTACTGTCGCGTGCCGCTACAAATATTTCTTTTAAGGAGAGCTATAGAATTACTCCGTACCTTTGTTAGACAAAGCGTTCATCCCTTGACCGCGGCTACGTTCGGCGACTAATTGTCGCCTTGAGCCCAAGCTCATCATCACAAATCTCGAACAATTACAATCGGACTGGGTGACTACAATTGTTTAATTACAGCTATGGTAGATTCTAGATTACGGTGTTAAGGAATTTTTCCGAAATACCAAGGGGAAGGCTCCGATGACCTTTCATCTCCGACATATACTTTAGCCTGCCACGTGATTCTAACAACCTCGATTGAATTTATGTGCAAGTGCAAGTGCATTTTACGCAGTTTATCAATAGTTAGCGACTATCTCCACTCGAATAACTCTACCAGTGCTATACAACTCTCAGGGTGCATGCCGTGATCGCCCACTCCTTATAATAATATCAAACAATCCCATTATTTACATCTACAAATTTAAAGCCGTCGCAACAGAATACCCATCCACTAGGTAAACAAAACAAAATAATACAACCGCCAAGCACGAACGCTCTGTAGATTGTTATTATCTGTTCCATTCGTGCTTTATAGACTAAACACTCATTCGTTAGATATTTAATTATTAAATTCAAATTATAAACTGAATTTCAGCCACTGTCTAATAAATACTGCTCGCAAACCATCTATCATTTCTTAAATCAAATATAAGAATTGTTTATTTTATAAATTATGCTGTGTGTCTAAACACAGCCCACTTAAACATTGTATCGACCGCGTGACATTGATTGTCAACAAGTCCTATAAACTAAGATCTTTCAAATTTCTTTTGTTTTTGATAGACACAACCGCTAGCCGATGAGTTATTCCGGTATATTTGGCTTGTTCTTTGTTATTATACAATTACTGCCACTTTTTACGACTGACCTCCTTTCTCGTAGTGACGCGACACTATGCTATATTTAATCAAAACTCATAATTGTAGCGATAAAATACTTCCTATCAATACAATATTATTTAATACAATAATATAAAATTTAAATATCCTGGTTTAGGGCTGTTAAAGGATATAGGTTTGAGTTTATTAATTAATCGATTCACGCAGATTCGATTTTCTCCAATATATTTGATCGCCTCGTACAACACGTCTTAACACACAGAATACACTCGGTCAATTAACACGTGGTCGACTTCTAAGACAAAAGAGCGTCGTTAGAAGTCGTACCAACTTAGCTTGTAGTAACTAGCGATCATGCCAACCTAACATTTTTCAACACTCCCCTTTGATCGTAGTTCCTACAAGCTCCATAGCTTTGGTGAAATACTGAGTCTTAACCCTATTTAAGCCTTTGGTAAGGATGTCAGCGTCATTCTCAGGACTAGGTATATACGTATAATCTAATATCCCCTATATATAATACGTATAATCTAATATAAATGTAACGCACTTGGACGTGCTTAGAACTTTCGGCAGCTACTTCATCCTTTGACCATGAAATAGCTCCGATATTATCACAGAAGATCTTGCAAGGGCGAGGGCAATATGACAATTGGCCCAACTCCCTTAACAGTAAGGAAATCCACACTGTTTCCCTTGCTGCTTCCTGCATCGTCACGAACTCCGCTTCGCACGTCGATTGAGCTATAATCGGTTGTTTTTTGGATAGCCAGGATATCGCACCACCAGCGAGTATGAACACATACCCGCTCCTGGATTTCCTGTCTACCGTGCAACCCGCAAAATCCGAGTCGCGAAACACCTTCAGAGGTTGCCCGGTCCTTTGGTATACTAACTTCAAGTCTTTGGTCTTTAGTAAATATCTGAATACCCGCTTCGCTGCTTTCCAATCGGATACAGTCGGATTCGCGCATCTTTGGCTTAGTTTCCCTATTGCACACGCAACATCAGGACGACTTACAGTAGCTACATACATTATGTGCCCCACAGCTTGTTCATATAATTTGCTGTCGAGAGGCTCATCACGTTCAATATCAAAACCAGCCTCGCATTCTCTAGCTAGCGGTGTCGACACTCCCACCACCCCAACCTCACGAGTAATGTCAAACAGATCCAGCATTTGACCTATCTGTATGGATTGATCAAATATCACAGTGGTGCTGTTTGGCATGCTCAGGCGGATGGATAGAAATTGAGTGTCTACACCTAGCATTCTTACGTCTAATTTGTCCTTAATCCTAGCTTTGAATATTTCAATCCACTCCTTCGTCCCAAACACAAGAATGTCATCCACATACACAGCTACAATCAAATCTTTGGACGCATTCACATACACACATGGATCGCTCACACATGGGTTCAGACTCATACCCTTTAAAATACTATTGATGTGCCTAAACCACATTCTCCCAGCTTGTTTCAGTCCATACAGGCTCTTTTTAAGTTTACACACAAATTGAGTTCTGTCCTTCCCTGGCTTGGGAAATTCTGGTTGCTCCATGTATATATGCTCATCCAGAGAACTGTTGAGATACGCACATTCCACATCGATGTGCTCATAAACCCACCCATTCTCCGCAGATAGAGCAAGCAGAATTCTTAGAGTTCTGCGTTTCACTATTGGACTGAAGGTTTCTGAGTAATCTACTCCAGATCTCTGCCAGAATCCCCGAGCTACCAGTCTAGCCTTATACCTATCAGGGTCTCTCTTTATCACAAGCACCCACTTACAGTCTATAACGTTTTTATTTAAGTGTCTTTGCACAATGTCCCACACATCTTTTCTTTTTAGATTGTCTAATTCTTTCCTTATTGCCTCAGACCGCTTTTGAGCATCTGGCCCCCTCAGGGCTTCGTACACATTCACAGGTACACACACGTTTTGAGTTTTACAAACGGTCGCAGTATGAGCACAATTATCACATGTTTTCGGTTTCGGAGGCCGTCTTGCCGGCCTCCTGGGCACAATCGGTACACTCACAGCCTCCACTGGATTATTCTCACTCGTTAAATTATCCATAAAGTAGTCAGTCTCCCCTTCGTCGTTTTCGCCATCACTCTGTGTTTCGACGTCAGTCTGGCCAACTCCCCTTCCAAGTTCAAAGGCTTCTACATCCCATATCCATTCTGAGGACCTACTTTTTATATTGCTCATCTCCGCTTTAGCGTTCTTGTAGGGGAACGTGTTCTCCACGAACCTGACATGACAGGATATTATCACCTTCTTGATCTTCGGCAGGTAAACTCTATAACCTTTGATCTGTTTGTCATATCCTACAAATATTCCCTCATCCACCCTGCTCTCGAATTTTCCACCGCTTGGACTCTTCAGATACCAGACTCTGCATCCAAGCACACTCAGTCTGTTAATCTCCCCTTGGAGGTCACATCCCTTACCCTTCCATAATTCCAGTGGGATCTTGTCTCCGATAGCAGTGAATGGAAATAGGTTCCTTATGTGACATGCCGTGTTCACCGCCTCCCCGCACAGATAGTCAGGGAGTCCTGATTGGATGAGTAAACATCTAGACATTTCGACCTATTTGCTCGTTCGGAAACTCCATTTTGTTCAGGGTTTCTAGGAACGGTCTTTCTGTGTAAGATGCCTTTCTCCTTCAGATATTTCTCAAAGTTTTCCCCCGTGTACTCAACCCCGTTATCAGTTTGGAGGGCACTTATTTTGGATTGGTGCAAAGCCTCCACTTCCACCTGGTACTCGTTGAAACATTTGAGTACTTCATTCTTCCTACTGATGATTCTGACGTGCATGAAACGAGAAAAGTCATCAATAAGGGTCTCAAAATAATTACCTCCGCCCAGCCACTTGCATTGAGTTCTGCCACTAATATCGCTGTGAACAATCTCTAAAGGGCGTTGACACATGTGGTGAGCTGTCCTCGGAAATGGTACTTTGGTCATCTTTCCTTTCACGCAGACTCTGCATGGTTCCTCATGTTTCCTCGAGTCCTCTTTCACACTACTTACAGGGATTTTCCTCATCGCATTCCCATGTAGATGACCTAATCTCTCATGCCATGATACGATACTTTTGTATGCCTTGGCTTCAATGACCTCAATGTCGTCGTCATCTTTCCCAGGTCTTTCCTGATCATTCTCCACGGAAACGTTTGCTACATGCCTTTCAGATGGTATTGTCTCTAGGTAATACACATTGTCTCCTGCCTTTGAATTGAATATTACATCCCCATCATCATGTGTACCGATGGCCTCATCCCTCGTACATACTGCCAATTGTCTGATTGAGATTAGATTCACATTTAATTCAGGTACCCACAGGACGTTCGACAAGTACAGGTTCCACCCGCCACAGGCCTTAGTCATCTTCACGACGATCGTTCCTTTTCCCTTGACTTCCAGGTACACCTTACCGATCCTGATCTGTCCAGTTGCAGGCACGAAATCCACGAACCGATACCTGTCCGAAGTCATGTGATTTGAGGCCCCCGAGTCAAGGTAGCTGATCCTGTCCCTTTCCATGTGGCTGATAGATGATAGAGTTAGCGTGGAGATAAGTCCCTTGGACATCGGTTTGTCTTCTGATTCTCTCTCCCTTTTGTCTCCTTGGTTTTGGTCCTCCTTATCTCCCTTTTCCTCTTGGCAGTGGTACGACATATGGCCTCATTTTCCACATTTGTAGCACTTCTTATCCTTTTGGTCTTTGTGCATTGGTTTCGCGCCATCTTTGCTTTGTTGAGGCTTGGGCCTCCATTGTTTCCAGGTCGCCATTGTGTTGTTCTTCTCGGATGAATCCATGGCCGCTTCGATCTGTTTTTCTTCAAGTAGAAGATCGGACTTCACGATCCTCATGGTTAGACCCTTATCGATTCTTATTGTTCTAATATACATTGCACAATTTGGATCCGCCACGAGGCCGGCCAAAACGAAACATGCCATCATATGGTCTTCAATTTTTAATCCTACGTTGGAGCGCTTGTCGCATAGGTCGTATATCCTCCCGCAGTATGTGGAGATATCCATGTTGGGGGTCTTCTCTATAGTTCCCAGTTCCCGTATGCATAAAACAGTGTCCATCGACGTAGACCTCCGGTGGACGTCCTCTAG
>NW_022883245.1:0-35262 GCF_011952255.1 Bombus vosnesenskii | reverse complement strand
AAGGCATGAAATTTGAAATCCTGAAAAAGATAGATATGTTTAGGGAAATGAGAAATTTTTTTTTTTTTATTTATTTGTTGAAATTACAATCAATTCTCGCGTTGAGAAGAAATGAGAAATATGAAAGACAAATTAAAGGAGATAAGAAAGGCAAATAATATATGTAGTTACACCTAATACAAGATGTTAAGCTAGAGAAAAATAACAGGAGATAAGGAAATAAAATGGATAGAAAAAAGAAGAAAACTTGAAACTACAAGATAAGATAGATGAACTCGAAGGGATGACGATAAATTAAAAGTGATAAATGAAGCGGAATATATTCAAGAGATAAAAACAAAACACCATTAAAAGCTGCAACAGTTATACTTTCAGACCAGAAGAATAAGATGAGAGTATAAGTAAATGAAAAGATATGGAACATTTAAGGACATTAGATATAGCATTCCAAAGAAAGGACAAGATCATACATGATCTATCACAAACGCTATCATACTTTGAGAAAAATATATTTTTTATCTTTCTTAAAATCCTTTTTAAGAAGGAAAAATGATTTGAAACAAGTACAAAAGAAACTTTCAATCATTTTTCTTGCCTTAAATCGCAGTGTAAAAATAAAGATGAAAAAAATGTTATAGCGGATTGTAAAGACAATACAATGAACGAGCATACCTTGTTGTCGCGAATTGAAACGTTGCTCGTCACCGTGCATGTTTGATTTGACGTGTAAGACATTTCCTTGCGGAAGTTGACCCTCTAGTTGTTGGCGCGAGGTTCGCCGCTAACGGTTGCTGCGATGATGATGTGATCATGTGGCACTGTATGATTTACTGCTGTATCTCTGTTCACTTGATCGTCCAATGCTCGTGATCCGGCTCGAAGGACCAAATGTTACGACCGTTCGCGTAGAGACGCGATCGCGAGAGAAACGTGTGAGCGGGAGACGTAAATTTTTGCTACGATTATGATAATCGACGCCGCGAATTAATCGTTCCCCTGTTTCGTTTAGAATAACAGAGATAGTTCAAATGATTTTAACTTTGAATTAACACAGTTGATATAAACGTGTATATTTAACGATATTTAAAGTTATAATGAATACGTCACAAATGATTTAACGATGATACAATTAGTTTGTTACAGTAATTTGACCCGATTTTATGATATTTCTCGATGTATTCGTTAGACTAAGCGACTTTGATTTTATTCGTCTGAACCTTTCGATGCATCCCGTTTGAATTCTCATTTGCCACTGACTGCCCTTCCATTTTGTCCTTTGTCTTCTCTGAGATACGACCCCCACTACGCTCGGATCACGCCACCATTCGCGCCTATGATCACGTATACCAGCTTCTTTCTTTATGCGGATAAAATAACGCACCGAAGGCGAATAGATGTTTCTGGAACTCGCTGCTTGACGACAACTATGCGTTTATCGCTACTTTGTGTATATCTCGACGGTCATGTAAGACGATCTGTTTGCGACGGTTAGGAACACGGCCTACAATAAGCCTTGGGGCGTAATAAACGGTGAGAATAGAATAATCTACAGGATTATCAACGGTGAAGTATATAAATATACTAACGTCTCAGAAAACATAATTGAAGTGAGTTGCTTAGATATGAAATTATTGTTAATAACTAAAAGAATAATAGTACAAGTTAGATTAGCAGAGAGACAAACGTGATTGTGCAGTGAGTCTAGGAAACAGGATAAAATATAAAACAAAATAAAAATGGAATATGCAATACGTCCTATCCAAGAAGATTGGATACCAACTAATACATAATAAAAGAATGTCCGCAATATTTGGAATTAAGAACAAAATTCTTAAAATAAACAACCACCATCTTTATGAACAGAGAAAATTGATTATTGAGACTAAAGAATTTTATTAAGAAACAACATGACGCTCAGAGCATAATAACTGAAGTTATAATAACCTGAGCACAACTCAAAAACTTAGCTATGACCCTTTTGTAATAACTAACAAACAAACATTTCAAACTTAATTAATTATAAACAAGCTACAGATAATTTGAAGTTGGATATGAATAAGGTTAATAACAAAATTACATAAATAGAATTTTTCTTATTTAAATGCGACAGTTCGTAGTACAAAACAAATTTTGTTCAGGAATAAGGTTTTCTGAAAATTTCCAGCGAAAATTTTTGCAAAAATTTCCTAAAGGAATTATAATCTATGAGATAAATGAAATAAAAATACAAAACCAACTGATATTAAAAGAAGAATGATTATTTTACAAGATAATATGAAACTGTGTAAGGGATTACATATGTAACATATTGTCCCGATGTACACATATCTGCGAAGCGACTTACTACCCTGTATATTCCAGAAACTTCTTAGTTTGCCCCAGCCTTAGCAATTTGAAACTATTTTATTAAAATTAAGAATTTTCCACATTAGATCGAACGCACTTCTAATAGGTACCAAACAGTATATATATATATATATATATATATGTCGGAGATGAAAGGAAAGCCGAAGCCTTTCCTTGGAAATCTTGGGAACATCCTCTAGTACCTTAGCCTAGATTTTATTATAGTTGTAATTGCTTAAGATTTGTAATAAGCGAGATTGGGTTCGAGGTGACAATAGGTCGCTGAACGTAGCCACGGTCACGGGATGGATGTTTTATCTAACGGAGGTCTGGAGTGGTTGTATGTGTTTTCCGAGAAATGTGGTTGTGGCGGCATGCGGCCTCGAGAGCGGGCCTAGCCACGTGTGATGTTGCCTCAGAGGTGCCGATGCAATGGGACATACATTGTATTAGTAATCAAAACTCCAGGCAGAAACTGCCTAGCACCGCGTTTGGAACTTTCTCGATGCTTCCAACGAGTGTGCCTAGCAACGGCGTTTGGAACCTTCTCGATGCTTCCAAACGGGTATAGAAAACAAAATGCAATCGTACAGGGAGAAAAATCTCCACGAGGCTGGCATTCTTGCGATTGCCTTGGAGAGTGATACATCGAGCATTTTCGACGATCGCATTTGCGTCTAAGTTAGTTTCGCTTAGTAAGGAGTTATCCCGGAGACCGTGGATTCGTTTGAACTCAAACATTGCTAATAGTATTATTTAATTTAATTATTCGTAGATCGTATTATTCATTAGGCTTAGTGTTTGTTAGACTTATTATTAGTTGTACTTATTATTTGTTAAGCTTAGTGATAGACCTGTATATACGTGTAAATAAAATCTCGGCTTTGTGAAACGATGGCTAGTCCACATGAAGAGTCGTCGCGCGCCCGAAATTCGAATCGTGACCCGACATATATATATATATATATATATAGCATATATATAGCATATATATAGCATATATATAGCAAGATTTTACGTATCTCTAAATTATTCACAGGAAATTAATACGGCACATAAATTAGACTTCGGATTGTAAATATTAAGAATAAATAACCGATACAGTCTCACAAAAATAGAAGGATAAAGATAGAGATAAGGGATCAAAAACAACAGTTATTTTTCAAATTTGTATGAAAAGCCCTTAAGAAAAAAAGTTCCTCCTTAAATTGAAAACAGTTATATGTATAGAAATCAAACTTGCGATAAAAGTAAAAAAGATAGAAAATAAGAAAATTGTATTTGTTTTTATGACTCACTTTGCATGTAGTATAATTTCCACTGCTATTTTAGCACAGAACAAATTTTTAGGTTAAAATTATTCATACAAAGCTAGTACGTAGTTGAATATTTTTTCATTTTATAAACATTCGTGTAAAATATTTACCTCACTAAACTAATCGTTCTTTATAGAAATTTCAGAAATCAACCTTCTAATAATCAAATTATGTTCTTCACTCATTAGATATTACCAATTAATGCTTGGTAGGCAAAAGAATTGTTTCAGTAAATGTCTATACAATGTGTATCACGTATCCGAAAGACGACTCAACTCAGACGATAACTGATTCCGCGACACTGTGAATCTGACGACAACAGACTAATGCTGTATAAATACAAATGACACTGTTATTTTGCGGCATGCTTGTAAAGTCTAGACGTGATTCTATTGTTAGCTTTTCATGATTGTACTACAAATTTTAGACTGATTAAATAAATATCTAATAACGGTTTTAACGCGTTCACTGTCACGCGTGTTTTCAAAGAAATCTCTGTCAGGCCTAACGAAATTAAAAGATATTTCGCATTGTCCATAATAATGGCACAGGTAAAAAAAAACCAAGAATACAAATGAATTGGTCGAAGAGGGCTATTATCGAAACGCCGATATTTAGAAAACCAATGCCCTTGAAAAGATATTTGCAAATTACAAGGTGTTTGCATTTCGCAAACAATAATCTGCTTGCCAATACAGATAAATTGAGCAAGATTAAACCTGTGATCAATTTTTTGAACTAAAAATTTAAAGAAATATATATAATGAAAGAAGACATTGCTATTGATGAATCGCTCATGAAATTCAAGGGGCGCCTATCTTATAGGCAATTTAACCCATCAAAAAGGACAAGTTGTGGCGTTAAATTTTATGAATTGTGTGAGTCCGATTCAGGCTATTGCTATGAATTTAAAATACAGGGTGGTTGGTAACTGGTGGTACAAGCGGAAAGGGGGTGATTCTACGCAAAAAAAGAAGTCGAAAATATACAACAAAAATTTGTTTTCTTTTTTTTTTTAATTTTTCCATTGAGACAACAATCTACAGTGAGATCCGTTATAACGAGAGGTGATAAAGTGCACGCGTACCAAGTTCAAAGTCGATTTTCTCGAAAACAAAGCCTCTGTATTTTCGACCAATCGCGGGGAGACGCAATCGCGAGGAGAGACGTCAACGGAAGTGGTAAATTCCCGTTACGATTATAACAATCGACACCACGAATTGATCGATCCCCTGATTTCGGTTAGGATAATAGGGGTGATTCAGCTAGTATAACACTGTGGTTCACAGAATTATAAATTATATATTTCCAACACTTAAATTACACTGTTGAGTAGGTATAAATAGATAACAACTTGTCGCACGACGATAAGATAAATATGCACACTAGAGCAAGGCTTTTATAATTGAATTTAGTATGTTAGTGGACGTAGCACTGTAGGATATTTAATAGAAAAGATCTCTATTAAGTAGCGTTGTGCTTAGACTTAGACGTTAGGCGTTAGATTTTGTACTGTTGTTGACTTTTCTAGTGTAGACTGTTCTAGTGTAGAACAAGTAGAGTAGAGTGATGATGCTGTGTCGGAGGAAAGCTAGCAATGGGTGTGTCTAGCGCACGGGACCATCGGATTTGTTCATGACATTTTTGGCCAGGAAAGTGAGGGCAGTATACATTGCTCCTGATTGGATAAACGAAGGTTGGTGGACTAGGAAGGGTCTTAGCCGCCCTCGATAGAAAGTTGCTAGTGGGAAGCATCGTACGTGAGAAAAACTAACTTTCCCGTGTCAAGCCGTAGTATACAATACTCTTAAAAGTAGCGATTTAGAAAAAAGATATTTGTTGGGTCTGAAGGGCCTTAGCTAGAAAATTCCTTAGATTTACGATGGGTCCTTAAGACTATTGAGGGTACGCAGCAAGGATGAGCGGACATCTGGTTTCTGTCTGGCTCGCGGTGTATGGCCTGGTCTAGGTAGAGAGTCGCTCGACGTAACAGCCTCAAACGAAAAATTTTTATTATATATTTCCGACTTCTTTTTTCATAATGTACATGATAGTTTTGGAGAAATATTAAATATTAAAAATTGCAAAAATTTTTAACGGTACAACCCGAAGAGACGAATCGTGTGTATTCATTTGTTGTACGAATCGGATAATTTGGAATAATTTCCTGTCTTACTTATGATAAGTCTTGGTGTTTGGAACAGGAACCGAGAAACCGTTCTATTTGCCGATTGGCAATCTCCAGACAGTTGTTGGTCTTTCACAGACAGTTCTTTAAACTAGCAAAGAGCGTCGGCCGTTAATTTTTTAAACTTCCGCGTCTGGCTTTAACTTTCTATATAACAATCCTTTAAACGGTTTAAACGTTTGCGTATTCCGGAAAATTTAGAGGAATCAACGAAAAAGGAGCACGCAGGGGCATAAATCAGCGAGCCGTGCCCGGTTCGCGTCATTGCAAAGTATTCGGTCATTGCCGAATCATCTGTCATCTGCGGTTGAACAATTAGAAAAGTTCTAAATGCCTATTTGCCTTCACTCCTTGTAATCCTTGACTAGATTTCATAGACGCGCTCGGTATATCTGATTATAATCATTTCTCGTGTATTGTTTCATTATTGAATTTTGTTTTAAATAAATTTTGATTATGAAATTGCGACGTCGTGAGTGGCGAGATCATTTCTCGCCAGTTTTAACTCTCCGTTTAGCGTATCGTCGAAGCTCTGACGTGTCCGTCCACGAAAAAATTTCTAACATGTACTATAAAAAACATGCATTCTTTGAATAGAAAATAGTATAGTACCTGATTACTGTTTCCGAACGAGTGGCCTTTTTGCGCATGTAACACAAACACCAGACGATTGGTCCAAACACCTAGAGACAGCGCAGAGGTATTTGAACGCAACCCCCAGCAAAAGTACGAATGTTACTCCGTTCCAGCTGTTGTTTGGAACGCGGATGAGAATGCGGGATGATCCGCAGATCAGGCAGCTGATCGAAGACGAGTGGGCCGCGATGTTCCAGGAGAAGCGAGATCAGTTGCGCGTATCAGCAAAGAAACGGATCGAGGAGATTCAAGCTGAAAACAGGCGGACGTTTAACCAGAGACGTAATGAGGCGACAACATACAAGACGGGAGAACTAGTGGCAATCGAGAGGACGCAGGGCGGTTCTGAGCTAAAGCTGCAGTCGAAGTTCCTTGGGCCGTACCGCGTGGTGAAAGTTTTGGGGAATGACCGTTACATGGCACAAAGAGAAGGCGAACACGAAGGGCCGCGAACGACCTCCACGGCGGCTGATCACATGAAATGGTGGGACGCTGTTGTAACCTCAATGCACATCAGAGACCAGGCCACACACCGCGGGCAGGATGGCGCCCAGATGTCTGCACATCCTTGGCGCGTGCCCTCAGTAGTCCTAAGTACCCACCAGGGGTCTTGGAATTTTCATAGTTAAGGTCCTTCAGGCCAAGCGAGTATCTCTTGTCTTAGATTTCCTTTTACGTTTATTGTTTACTACGGGTTAACAGGGAAAGTAGGTTTTCCTCGCGTCTGCTATGTTGCGTTAGCAACTTTCTCACGAGGGCGGCTAAACCCCTTCCTGGTCCACCAACCGTCTTATTATCCAATCGGAGACGGTGTCTACTGCCCTCACTTCCTTAACCAAAATTGTCATCAACGAATCCGATAGTCCTGTGTCCTTAGACACACTCACCCCTAGCCTTTCTCAGACATAGTATCGCTAGAAAAACTCACTTATTCTGTATCCTTAGAATAGTCAATATATCTATACCGGTCTCTATCCTTATAACAATCGCGTACTTAACGTATTGTTGTAACTGAATCTTACATAACGTGGTTGGAGTGAGTTGTGATTTATGTTAATTCAGTGTGTGTTACATTGTGATTGTTGAATTAATAATAAAGTTTAATTAAAACAAAGTTAATAGTTGTGTTACGACTTAGCTATTTTATTTTCACCAATCAACCCCAAAAATTACGTGACACTGTCGTAGTCATCGACGCGAGTGAAACTAGCGAAGATGAGCACATCTGAGGGCAGATGTGATTGCCAGTACGGCAGAGTGTAGTATCTTGGACGAAGGGTCTAGCGAGAGGGGGGGGGGCGTGCGAATTGTAAACAAGCGGTTGCTGAGAATGTGCGTGGTGCGGCTAAAACAAAAGATATAAGGTTAAGACAAAAGACAGGGGGTTGCTAAGGGACGATAAACGAATTAACAGCAATATGAATTGAGAGGCCAGAGAGTGCGGGTTGCGTTGTTGAGATAGTGTTGTTAGCGTTGTGAAGAGAGAGTTGAATCTGTGTTGACGAGAGTTGTTAATTAATTATCTAGTTGTCTTAATTATAATACGTTTTTGCGATTAGTTCATGTTAAATAATCATTGTTTTCTGTTTAATTAACATCTGTTTAATCAATTTATTATTAATAAACTAATTATAATAGTTTACGATACTACAATATATTTAAATCAATGACTTTATGTACATCTGTATCAAAAAACTGTATCAAAATCATTCACGTATATAGTGAAATCATTGACGTTGATATTTGTATTAAAAATCATCTTATATAGACATATAAAGTGATTCAGATAATATGGGAAGTACGGAGGCCAATTCACCACACTAAAACGAGGAGAATGGTCTATATAAACATTTACCCAATATAACCGGGGTTTCGAATGACAGCTTATTTTGTGTTGTAGCATGTAATTTTTCACAGAAATGCGACGGAATTGGTGGTTGGTTTAGCGCTTTTTTACGTTGTTTGAGTATCATGTAAACATTGTGTTATGTTAACGTACAAGCTACATTCACTGAATCAGAGTCTGTATGGGAAACGATTTTCGAATCGCCGTTTGCTTGAGAGGAAAATGTTACAAATAATAAACGAGCGTTTTTGAAATACCCGGTCTTAGAGGAAGCTTACAACAAAAGGAAATGCGCGTGTCGGTAAAAGTGTTAGACAAGAACGAGGTTAAGCAGTACGTCGGGGGGGGGGAGAAAAAGAGGAAAGTAAAAAGTGATATGCAGCTTGGTAGAGGTTCAGAAGAAAAGTCTGAGGAAATTATGAAAGGAAAATGTCTGACATAAAATGTGATGATTAAGAAAAGAGTGGGGCATGAAACATGTTATATAAAATATATCTTATATGTTCTATTTTGGTTCATATATATGTCGGAGATAAAAGAACATCGGTGCCTTCCCTTTGGAACTTCAGGAAAATCCCTTAACACCGTAATCTAGATTCTATCATAGGCATAATTAAACAATTGTCGTCTTTTAATCCGATTGTATTTGTTCGAGATTTGTAATAATGAGCTTGGGCTCGAGGCGACAGCCAGTCGCCGAACGTAGCTGCGAACACGGGATGAACGCTTTGTCTAACAAAGGTATGGAGTAATTCTATAGCTCTCCTTAAAAGAAATATTTGTGGCGGCACGCGACAGTAAACATTCCAACGGTTTCTGTCCCCTGGCTCGCCACACGCAGACCCTATTCTTCGAGTAAGATGATTGCCAGATGTCGATGCGTCTCCGCAGTACATGTTCAGCTAGCCTGAGGAGCCGCTATAAATCTTAGGATTTAGTTAACTAAAGTCCTTCAAACAAACAGTCTTTGTCCCAGCTACGGGAAGATAGGAGAGACCTATTTTTCAACGAACGGCGTCTCCAACTAGCAACATTCCCTCGAGGGCGGCTAGCATCTTTTTCTAACCACCAATATGGAAATTGACCAATTAGCAGCAACGTCAATTTCCCTTACTTTCTGAACGAAGGCTATCCTCGACAAATCCGATGATCTCGTGTCCTTAGACACGCCCCATCATAGTTTTTCTCTGTGGCATCATCGGGACGGAAATTCATTCTTTCTTGCGATCTCATCGACGAAAAGAGTAACCTCATACGACCTGTGAATATTACGCGTTTTATTAAGAAAGAGTCCGACTTAGATTTTGTGAGCCCGTACATCTACTATCCCGTTGACCGCGGATTCGTTATTGCACTTAGGATCATTGTCATTAGTTTCTCGAGTATCTAATTACCACGGTTACTTGTCCGATTCTATAATAATCGCAGTTGCACTAGTCAATGTCTTCCCTATTGCACAACGACAATGTGTAATCCAAATGAAGATTCGTTTCACGCCCCTAACCCTAATTCTAATGTAAACCCGACATTTATAATGTAAAAAATGTATATGTAATACAAAAAGAATGTAGAATATAGGTACTAATGTTTAATCTGATTTTCTGTAATTTTGACAGTTTTGTAATCTTTTATTTTTATATTTTTATATTTTCTATATTTTTGTGCTCTTGTATTTTTTATAAAATTCTATATTCAAGTAACCGTATAAAAAGGATACGAAAAGTATGGAATGGCAATGCATGTAACGGTACGTGAATGTTACGCGTGCGCAAGATAACCAGGAGAGGTTGTATAGGAATCAAGAGGTCGTTGGACAAAGAGAACGTTTTTTAGCATTACGTTATGTTTAAGACATTCATATATTCTGCAGATATTAGTTCCTATCAGTGTACCCACGTCGTTATTAACAAGATGTTTATGTATTTCCATTATCTTTGTTCTAAAATTCACTGTTATTTTGGGAATTTGTTAAAAAATCTCTTAATCCTTTTAGGAGATGTATGACTCTAAACTGAGATCTAAACTCAGATCACAGGTTTTTTTTTATTTTATAGATTAGATTCACAATTTGTCCTGTTTGGACATTTGGTAGAATTTTTTAGCTGTTAGATTATTATGTGGGTAGCTACCCCCAGTGGAATACCATCTTCGTGTTTGTTTGGTTGTGTCCTTTGTGAGGTCTGCTGGGTATTTCCCTTTCAGCCTTCTATCCATGTTTGAGGTGTTGATCGTTTCCGCAGCTAGCCAGTTACTAGTGACGATGGTCTCAGGCCCGATAACGAATCCGCGGCCAACGGGATCACAAAGAACGTGTCGGAGATGAAAGGAAAACCGGAGCCTTCCCTTTGCAATTTTGCGAGAGTCTTCTGGTGCTTTAGCCTGGGTTTTGTCATAGCTGTAATTAAGCAATTGTTGTCATTTGTAATTGTTCGATATATGTGATGGCGAGGGTGGGTTCGAGGTGGCAGCTGGTCGCCGAGCGTAGCCGCGGTCACGGGATAAACGTTTTGCCTGACGAAGGTGTGGATCGGTTGTATTGTTCTCCCTAGAAATCACATAGAATTGTACTTTGGAGATGTCGATATAATGGGACACACGTTGTATTAGGAATCAGACTCCAGACAGAGGCTGCCTAGCAACGACGTTTGGATCTTTCTCGATGCTTCCAAAGAGTATACAACAAACTCTTGGCAGAGTCTGCCTAGCAGCGGCGATTGGAAGCTTCTCGATGCCTCCAGCGAGCATATAACGAACAAAATGCAGTCGTACAGCGAAAAAGATTTTCATCAGATATTCATTCGTGTGATCGCCTTGGAAAGTGATACATCGAGCAATTTACCGAGTGCCTCCGCAATCGTATTTTTTTTTGTGTTTAAATTATTCTACGCATAGTAAAGAGTTATCCCGTTGACCGTGGATTCGTTTGGAATCATTAGTTAAACTTATCATTTGTTAATCTTATCATTCATTAAACTCAATATTCATAATATTTTGTAAAATCTTGTATATACGCGTAAATATAATCTCTGTTTCATAAAACGATGGCTAATTCAAACGAAGAATCGTTACACGCCTTAAATTCTAATGTTAACCCGACATATATATATATATATATATAATATTTTAAAATATTAATAAAAATAATAATATTACTATAAATATTTAATTATCTATAAAATTAAATTATAAAATATTAATACTTAAATATTCTACCCTTTATTTTTAAATTGTTTAATATACAATTCTTTTTATTTTGAAAAAATGGAAATTACTATAATATAAATTGTATAATATATAATTTAAAAATTTTTTATTTATGATATATATATATATTAAATTATAAAATATCAAAAATTTTAATTATATATTAATATAAATAAAAAATATTAATGATACTATAAAATTAAAAATATTAAAAATTTTAAGATTGTATTTTTAATATTAATAAAAAACTATTAATAATATTACTATAAATATTTTATTTATAATATTTAAATAAATATAATTATTAAATTATAAAAATATTAAAAATTTTTAAATTATATTTTTAGTTCTAATAAAAAGATATTAATAATATTATTATAAATATTTTATTTATAATACTTATATAAATATAGTAATTATTATTATTATTAAATTATAAAAATATTAAAAATTTTAATTTAATATATATATATTATTTATTCATTAATACGTTCATGCTGTAATACACGAACATATGCGTTACTCTGCTACTCACGATGCATCGTAACAAGTATGCATTTTTGTATGAAAAACCGTTTATTTTCATTTTATGTTCGTTTTTAAAGTCAGATGCGATACGAAATAACGTCAGTGTTGTTTTCTGGCTGCTCGCGAACATATGATATCTATTCCATTTTCAAATTGATTTTATCTACACGTTAAAGCGAGCTGTGGAATAAATCAAACTTGCTCGAGCCTGCTTGAATCTCTGTATCATTGTATCATAATGTGAGAACTTTCACAAGCCTAAATCTTGGCAGTCTGACGATCGAGAATATTGCTATCGGAAGAATCGCTCTCATCCGTAAACAAGATATTTCCAAGGATTGCGTTATAATTTTCTTAGCGGCGAACCATCGAATATTCGTCAAACGACATAATTTCGCACACGGCGAACCTTATAACGTACACCTTTTTGGCGTATTATTTTTCTCACTTTTTTTTTTTTTTTTTATTAACGTGGAGGACACCAGGTCGCTTCTGGGAAAAAGCGGCGTGGTAGTGGCGGACGCCAACGGACTAAAACCTCCATGATGACCGTCCCGGCAGCGATCTAGAGGGTGAGGGAACTGGTGTGAGGGATACCCCCCCCCCCGCGCTCAATACACCCCCTAATGGAGCGATATGCGGCCACGTCACTAATAAAATCAAACGAAACTGTAGTAATTAATAAAAACTTGGCTAGTAGTATAGGAAAAAATAATGAACCTAAATTTACATCACGGTCGCCAATAACTCTGCAGGAGGAGGTTCAGCAGCTGAATCAAGCGATTGGACTCACCGAGTTCGAAGAATTATTCGCAGAAGATGAGCCATCCCGTGAAAGGGAAATGTCTAATAGAAACATGACGAAACAGGACATTCAAAATGAAATGAAGAAAAATGTACCCGTAAGAAGGAGAATCGAGGCCTTTGAAAAAGAAAAAATTTCAGAAAAAGCCATTGTTCAAAAACTGGCACGAAGATCTGTCGAAAAAGCAAAAAAAATCTTATTAGCGAAACAAAAGAAGGAGACTCAGATGATGACATCGCAGGTAACATTACAAACAGTATCAAAGTATTCTTCTGTTATAAAAACACAAGCTATTATTCATTCGATATTTTATCCAAAATATAGCTTCAAACAGCAAGGTCCACTTCTGTTTTGCACAGTAAACCTGACGACGACACATCGGACGATAAAGCCAGACCAAGGCGTACAATTCCACATTAGGCGCAATGTAAGTGTTGTTTTACTTAATGAGTTAATAAACATTATAATGCATGGAGTACTCGAATTTTTATCAATTTTAGCGTACATACGCGAAAATGAACTTGCAATGCAACGATAAATTCCGAAGAAAGCAGTCTATAAATTCTTTGATAGAAGAATGTGCACACCAGATTTAACTGAAATGTTTGAAAATATAGATAGGAGTAGATTACAACGCACGTCCAGTGCAATATGGAAGACATCACCGCGTTATTCCATGATGGAAAACGAATAGAAGTTATAATTTGTTAAACTGAATGTTGTTGATTTCAAATTGTGCCTTAGAGCAGGAATACTTGCCATACCTTGCGTGTAATATAAAAATGATGTTACATTGCAACTATCGTTAAAAGATGTATGTGTTCTTAAAATATACCAATGAACGTCAGACTATTTCACTTTTTATATTTTAGAATGATCATAGGCATATATTACTTTTATTATACTAATCAAATTTTACCATTTTTTCTTATTTATATGTATCTTCTTAAGAATTAATAAATAAACCAATTAATAAATAATTGTTTTGGTACGACTTTTTAATGAGAAGTAAATTTTATTAGATTTGCCTTATTATCACTGTCGTGTAATAATTCGCGAGATACGCGTGATATAATTCGCACGATTAAATAGCACTGGTGATTTCGTCTCTTCGTGTAACGAGGAGGGTCTGGTAAATGGGTCGACCGTGGACGTTCAATCTTGTAAGAGAACAAACGGCGGCACCGTATCGTCGAGCATTTTTCTTTCGGTCAACAGCCATCCATTTTATATTTAGCACATTCGGTTGCGACGCTAAATTTTCGTTACACCACCAGTTGTTTCGTCTGAAATTCGCGTGACGTAAGTGCATTACACTCTCGCACCCGTCAGCCATTCCTGCGACCACTTCGCGTGCGTTAACTCGATAATATTTCGTCTCTGTTACCTTGTCGCCGTTGCTGCTTGACATATCTCGCTTGCTGGACGACTGATCGATGAAAATTAAAACGGGACGCTGATTTACCGTATCGTTATTTTTGTGTCAGGTATTCTCTTTTTGCCGTTTCGGCGAATTATTTTTATTTCGAACTTTTTTAGTCTTATTGTTACGTCGATTCTTATATTTCAAGATCTAGTCTTGTACGTACGCTGGGGAGCGCTTTTATTTATTGATTCAACAAAGAATATCGTTGTAGGTGTCATACATGCGAGTAAAAGTAACGAAGTACGAGCAGTTTCACTGTAACATACTTCCTGATAATTTCTCGTTATTTATACCATAAGAAAGTATCAAAGAGGAACTCTTATCTCGAACGTGGATCTATTTGTCGATAATGCATGCGTGTAATACTCGAGTGTCGTTCATACAGCGTAAATATACGTGCAGATACGTAAACCTTTTATGATTTTTGTATCAAATGCAGACCTGCTATAATACTCGCAAGTGAAATATAATTCTACGAAAGAAAATGGAGCAAAAGAGTTTCGTTGGCAATATATTCTTCCTTTTTCATCACAAGTTTCCTCTTTGTTGTGCTTCTGTTACATTATAATCCTGTTAGATTTACGCGCACAAAATTTCACTTTGTTGCACTATATCTCATCATCGCCATCTGCCGAACACCTGTGAGAAACGCGGTTTACTTTGTCTCAAAGCGAGCAAACGTCTAATTTCACAAATTGGATTTTCATCAACAACGAGAAGGGCATATGCGATGTAAAGGAGGCTGTAAGGGCGTCCTAGGGCTTACGGTGGTTGTCACGATGCCGGAAGTGGCGCCGAGCAGACACGTCAAGGGAGAATCAGAATCGCTATTGGGAAAACCATCACGAACATTTGTCCTTCGCGCCATCAAAATTCTATCTTCTGAGATATTTTTCGCGTTTCCGAGGTCATCGCCACTCTCCTTAACTTTGAAATTTGTATTAATTTGGAGAACCTTGCAAAAGTACGCAAATCTGCTACGATAGTCGGATAGAGAGTATCGGTAGAGATCTGTTCCTTTATAGTGAAACTCTCTCGGACAACTTAGATGCTACCAGATATCGATTCTCGCATCCAACCATTTCGTAATAAACGTTGATCATCCAAGAAATTTCTCAATTGTCATCCGTTAATTTCGCGCAACTTTTGCTTTATTTTAGCTACGTGGGAACCTATTAGTGCGCAAATGTTACCCCGAAAATGTTACTCCTCTGTGCCAAATATCGTTCACGTGTATAATCAAAGTTGCATAAAACCGCGTACAATTGCATCAGGAAATTTCTAATAATTTGCTCGTCTCGCAGGACGAAAACAGGCTCACGAAGGATCTCTCTGTCCTGGCTATCGAATGTACCGCAAGCACGTAGTTTCAAGTGCCCGTTCTCTAGAAAATTCGAAACAATTTATGGTCGATGGTCGAGTGAACGGTGCAACGGTCGAGTCGGAAAGATCAGAAAGACAAATCGTCATAGTTCGAACAGACCGGGAAGCAGAAACGCACTTCCATGATCATTTGTATCGTTGCTCGATCTGTTGCTGCGCAATGACCGAGCAAGCTGTTGATTTTTCTTTTTCTGCGATGCTACTATACTCTACACTCTATGCTTTATACCGTTCTTTTGCCCGCTATTTACCTTGTACGCGAACTTTTTATCGCTAGTGGATTGCAAAAATCCTTTTTTATCACGAATTTTACGTGACAATGCGTAGGTCAAGGTGGACGTAAGACAAAGGAAGGTGTAGATAAATAAGACAGGGTGTATTTAAAAATAATAAGTTATTTATTACAGTTTATTTAATATGTATACAGGCTATTCGTATTATAGCAGCGATAGCTAGTGTTAAATTAACAATGACAGTTTCTATCGTAGTTAATATTATATTGGTTATTGGCCATGACGAAGGCGAATTTTGATAGCCCTGGTCGAGGTCGGTGGTCTGGATCTATAACAAATAATACTATATTAATATAGCAAAGAAATGTCGTAAATATCGATATCATTTGCAAGGCGATTCTTTTTGGGCATAGTGAAATTATGTTGATCAGTTTGTGGATATTAGGTTGAAATTAGATAATAAAGTTATAGATTTACCCGTTTTAAGGGATTGTTCAGGCGTCGTTAATTCACTGGATATGTCGCCCTGAAGCAGGATGTTTAAATTTTAGATCATATATTGTACTGATAGGAAGTATTTTATCGATACAATTATGAGTTTATTTGATTAAAATATCTAACGTAGTGTCTAGTCACCAAACGAATTAGTAGATCAGCCGTGAACAATGGCAGTAATTTGTATAATAACAAAGGATAAGCCAAATATAGCAGAATGACTCATCGGCTAGCGGGAGGTTGTGTCTAATTATCAAAAGCGAAAGAAATATGAAAGATCCTTTTTTGTAGGACTTGTTGACAATCAATGTCAACAATTTTTTCGTTTGGTCCATAGAATGTTTTGAGTGGGCTGTATTTCGACACACGACAAAATTGATAACGTAAATAAATCTTATATATTTGTTTCAAGAAATGATAGCTTGTTTGTGAGCGGTATCTTTAGACAGGTTGTTGAAAACTGGATGTTAATTCGGATTTTATATTTTCAATAACTTCGCATGAGTATTTTAGTCAAATCTAGCACGAATCGAACAGGTGAAAACAATCTATACGGCGTTCGTGCTGAGGTGGTATGGTGATAGGTGGGTAAGAAACTACTCTTGGTGTTTTTAACGAACAATAGTTTATTTAGAACTAATCAACAATCAGAGTTAACAATTAACAATTAACAATTAACAATTACACTTAACAGACAACTGGTAACAACTAACAAATAACGATAGATACCGAGAGATCATTCGACGCGTTGCTATGCAAATAGTACCGAGGAGTTACACATTTAATGGCGTAAGACAGACTGCCTGTGCTTTTGTTTCGGATCGCGCAGATTCTTCCCTTCGTAGCCCATCGATATCCCCCACTAGCGTGCATTCATTAGATGTGCCGCCAGTGCTGGCACGTGTATGCTCTTCCGAGAATTCGGCGGAAAGAGTGTGAAGATATCGATGATACATTGGGCACGTCGGTGTTGCGCTTTGGCGGCGTCGCGCTTTGCATCCGGAGCCGTTGAAAAGTTCCGTGGCCCGTGCCGCCACAGTGCTTGGCAGGTTTTTATTTTGTTTACCTAGTGGATCGGTATGATAGAGTTCGAGACATGTGGAAAGTACGGCTTCCAGGCAAGCAGGGGCTGATTCAGCGCATTAAAATAAGAAGAAAATTTCGTATAAACGTTTTCGAGTAGACGCTTGCTTTGTGTCACAGTACTTTCTTACCTATCTTTAGAGAAATTACTCGAATCGACCAGTTCCAGTTTCTACGGAAACGCGAATGCGTCGCGTCATAGATCGTCCATCCTGTTCGAACAGCTTACACGAATTTGTCGAAAATTTTGATCGTCACGTCAACTAACGTTTTATAAGTAAGAGATTTTAAACGTCCCCGTATTTAATAATCGAACGGATTCGGATCCGAAGAGCGTATTGGTCCGGAAATAAGGCCAGCACGATTTATCTATTTTCCAAGAAATCGTTCATCTGTGTAATGTTTAGCATCGCAAAATAAGCTATAAGCGGAACGTATGGTCATATTAGGCATATTATGTTATATAAAATTTTCTTCTTATTTCAGTATTCAGAATCAACCTCTGCCATATTTTCCACCTGTTCTGATTCACCTTGTATAATATATAAGAATGATAATTGCAAATATATTTGTATAATAGCTCTATGATAAGCGCTTAATAATACATACAGTGAACTTGTACAGAGTAACGTTTGCTGACTGTCGGAGGCACATTGTTGCTGTCTATGCAAAGACAAGTGCCCATTTCTTGTCGAAGAACTCCAGTCAATTCTAGCGTTTCACCCACATAAGTTTTCAACGCTGAAACATGAAAATATATAGTCGTTATTTTTTAGCTTTGCCTCTATTTGATCTTCATCTTATCTGCTTACGCGCTTAATAATAGAACTAGGTTTGGTCTACGTAAAAAGTAACTTCTTTTTATTAAGACTCATATTTATTAAGATTTAATAAGATACAATTTATTAAGATACATGTAACGAAAGGCAGGAAGTAGTAACATTTTAGGTGAATTTGCATGGATCGAATATGCTGATGTGTTTACGAATAAGAGAGTATTGATCGATAATTATTAAAGCCAATTGTTTGTGACATGGAAATAAGCAAAAGTCATTTTTAAGTTTAAAGATCTTTAGTTTAGTATTGAAATGTGTTTAATGTATTTTAGCAAAAGTAGATAAAATAGGAATATTAAAAAGTTGTGTTTTGAAGACAAAATTTGACAAAAATGATGCATATACAAATGCTATCTGTGGTCATTAATATATTTTTTCGTTATCGACAGAACATTTTCCCTTGATTTTATTGACATATTGGATTAATCACTTCTTTAAGTTACTCCTTGTTGAAACAACATCAAAATCGTATATTGTTTCATGCTAAAAAATCTACTAAATCCATTGACAGTGAAACGATATTTCGTATACGGTTCTTACAAGAATTATTATTATTTAAGACTTAGGAAAACGTATATACAGTAGCCACGCACACTGTGCGTATTTCTGGCGCGCGTTTCCGTTCAGTGACAGTACTTCGGCGGACTGGATTGCCGAAGCGAAAGGGTTAAAAAAATACGATAAAATCACATGTAGCTCTCTATTTGTCTAGTCGCTTTTGTAGCAATATCACTATGTCCTCTGACATACTTGAGGGTTCTTACAATTCACAAATTAAATGAACAACTGTGCAAGCGAAATCGCTGCTATAGAATCCCCGCTTCTGTAGAATCAGTCGTATAAATTTCAAAATTTAGTGTGTCGCCGGGATCAGCGTTATCCAAAGTACGCCACAGGAATAGAACATAAAGATATTTCTCAAAATTTGTTATTGCTGGTATGATATTGCTGAAATACAAGGCTGCAGTTTCTTAATGTCGTCAAAACATTCAGTTCTTTTTTGGTCAGTCACTTTTCGCGTGTGTCACGACTGGCATACTTCAAATCCGACGGACTGACGATAGAGATAAAGATGTGGCGGCACTCGGCGACAATGTATATCGCTGATGTGCCTAATGAACCATCAACATCCCAACGGTCCTTCCACCGAAGGTTCTAGAAGAAAGAGCACGTGGCAACGATCGCGGACGCCTAGCAAATGCATGGAAGGTGGGGATGTTGAAGGATGACAAAAGAAAGTAATCGGATCCGATCGAAAGTAAAATCATAAGTGTCAGTCTTAGAAAGTCACGCCTAGAGTTCGGAAGTAGATTGTAAAGTGTATTGATGTTAGAAAAAAAATAAAGTTTTCTTTTTTTATTTTTTTACCTCAAATTCCTTTTTTATTTTGTTATTTTACGTGACACGTGCTTTGTATTGCTCTGTCGAATTTGAAAGTTTCTATTACGATAGCGGATGGTGCGAAAGACGCAAGTTTCTAGTATTTTAGAGATGTCTGAACGTCAGCTGCGTGATTATGTAACAAAAAATGGAGATATCCATTGAAATATTTTAACACGCAAGAGATTCCATGTTAAGACAATACACGCAAAGTAAATATACACGAATATAATAGTATATCCCTTTCGATGTCATTCGATTTTTGTGTCATTCATTTTTTCCCCGATATATTTGAGCGATTCGAGATAAACAGGATACACTTCTGAACAATTCCTCTCAAAAGTGGCAGGAATTAATATTTTTTCTACTGAAAACAAATAACTCTGGAAATATTGAAAATGTAAAAGAATAGGAAGCTTAAAATCCGTTCACTTGTCGATGCAATGAGCAGAACAATACATATTTGCGATAATAAGAAGAATATCTCTAATGATACTGTAGTATCGGGGAGAAGGGCCCAAGAAACGTCGAGCTAACTACAGACAATGTCGCGAGAGCCGAGGCGCTGTCGACTCCATCAATGCATTACCGGGTCCTTCAAGTAAATAGCCTTGCCGAAAAGACCTACGTGACCCTGGCTACGAGCGTCTGCAGAACACGTGTGCGGTGGGCCTAGCAAAAGACAATAGAGTGCTACAACGGCCAGAGAGTCAGTCGAGAAGCAGAGTGCGAGTTGAGCGGACACGGAGTGTGAGTTGGCGTGCGACGATATTGTAGTCGGTCCTTTTGTTATTGAATATCACTTATTAAAATACACTAAACTTTGAACTCTACCATCATCACTTGTCCTTACTCTAAGAAACCATCAGTTACTACAATACTTTTAATACATCAAAAGGAAAATACTATAAAAAGATTCGACGCGCTCTTTGAATACAGCTACTATCAAGATGTATAAACATTAGTACACATAATTAGCCTAGATCGTGTCGAAGTAGTAAGTACGTATGTAATTTTGACGAATTTTTAAATTCAAAATTCTTTTGAAATCACGTTTAAAATACAGTTATTCTTAGAATATGATTTAAAATATAATCTTCTTTCTACTTTTTGCGTAATTTATTACGTAAATCATTACTAAAGAAAGTTCCTTTCCAGTTGTGTTACAAAGTAATCCACTTTGTACACAGGTATGTAATAAATTGCCAGAAACTTTGGTGAGAACGAACATTTTATTAAAAAAAGTGACATCTTTCATGTATGATTTCCTCTTCAATCTAATATTTGCTTGGTAGTAGTATATCAAATATTTTTGAGCTAAAAGTAAGTAATAAATGTTCGGTAGGTTTATATGCGGAATGCATAAATAATTGTTATGAGTATTGAAAGTATTACATTTTTCTGTCTAAATCGTTTCGGTTCAATTTGGAAAATCTTATTCTGCGTGTGCAATTAATATCAGCAGCATGTCAACTCTAAAGTTTCGTATCACGAAAAGAGTTTATGTAAAAGACGAATAAGAGTTAAGTTTGACATCGAGTAAAGAAAACCCAATTTGAAATTGATCTAACAGTGTTTTTCTAAATTATTTCTAGGTATTGTTCAATTTGTTCTTTTCTCAATATTGTTGGATTTAATTAACGCAGCGTCATATTTACGCTAATATCTGTTTGTTAAGCATAATTTTAATATATAATAACATGATCTATAACTCTTTACAATTTATATTTTATCATGGCATATGTTTTAGAATATTCTCCGGCTTCTTGTAATTTTTATTCATACCTATTCCACGTGTATCATGTTCTCTTTATTAACTTGAAACGTTTTACACGCACAGGTGTACACGAGTACTATCAATTACACGTACATACAGAACTTCCTCAAGCTAATATTATCAACTCTAGAGCTATTAATAAATGTTCATAAAGGGGATACTTCTTCACGACATGTAGTTTAATAGTTTATTAACACATTGACTGCCACGCGTGTTTTCAAAAAAATCTGCGTCAGGCCACGCGTACAGCAGTACTAAGCGTTCTCTGCTAGGTGCTCCTATCGATATTTTAGTAATGCGAATCGCTCAAGTGGTGGTCTCAAGAATGATCTTTCGTTTCGCTTGTTCGCTACATTAAAACCGCTAGCTGTTGTCGAATATAACGAAGGAAAGTGTGGTATAGATTATTCCGATCAAATGGTTTCTTATGCCACCACAATTAGAAAAGGAATCAAATGGTACAGAAAACTTGGCATTCAATTCCTTCTGGGAATTTCTGTTGTAAACGCTTTGACGGTTTACAAAATTGCAACAAGGAAAAATATAAATATTGGAATATTGTTATTCTATAAATTTATTATTATTATGTTATTTTTATTTATTATTATATTATTTTTTTATTATTATTATTATTTATTATTATATACTGTTATTTTATAAATTCAGAAAGATAGTTATATCCACTGTATATACTACGTACATATATGTATAAAATATATGATTTTTTAGGAATATCTCTCTACTTTAAACTGTTACTAGCAAAGATACTTTGCAAGTAGCATTCTTATATGTTGGATTACAAGCTATTTCAATTAGCCTTGTAGTGAATATACTGTACAATATTTGTAATTTTAGCGAATGTCGTGATATTGTTCTGTAGGAGTACCAAAACATAGTTATCTTCTATTAGCAAATAAAATTCTATTTTTGATGAAATTTAGTAAAAAATATTAAAGTATCCGAGGAACAATTTCTTTTGCCTGCAAAAGTCACTTTGAGCAGGTGAAATCGAATCCTCAAGATTTTGATTAACTTGTGATGATCCGAGATACAGTAAAACTTTGCATCGCTCTATTGAAAAATATTTGTGCGCTAGGAATAAATCTCGAGTAAATAATGAGTTTACTATTTTAAAGATAAAACGTGTAACAGGCATTACATGTAAGAAATACAATGCGGGCAAAATAACAGCTCACTTAACATTTCTGTTAATTTCTAAATACATAGGATTTTTCACCAGATATTAGCGCTTTTATTGGAACAAACAAATGAAAATGAACAATTCCGTGTAACATATTTCGGAGCCATATTGATCTGATATGTCAAACATATACATTGATATTTCGAAAATTAAAAATTATTTTCTAGAGTTGACATGTTGTTTTTCAGGTAAGTAAAATGTTTTTTAATGTATACTATATCTAATTTATTAAGTGTAATTACCAGTTATTTGCCCCACTTTTATAATTTCCTTTGTATATTATATACATTATAATCTAAAACGTATTTGTTCAACGTATTTGTCGTCCAATACCGATGATTTAGTCATAGACCGAATTTCTTTTACCTGTAAGTTCAATATTTTGGCAACTGAGACTAAATTAGAAGGTGTCCGTTTAATTTTTCTTCTACCTTTTCCCATAGAAAAATGTTTGAAAGTCCAAAACAGAAAAGAGAGAAATGGTCAGAGGAGAACATGAATGGGGCTTCGAAGCTACTCTTCAAAAATAAAATGGCCCAAAGACAGGTCACTGAAGCTTTCAATGTTTCAAAAACGACGAATGTGAAGTCTGGGCACACGTCGAATGCGCAGATCAAGAAAATATTAAGTATTTTCCATACGATATACATAATAATCAAATTTGAATAAGAATATGTATACTGACATCTAGAGGACTTTTTAAAACATTATTAACCATTTAGAGCAAAAGATCAAATAATTAAATAATTGATCGGTACTGGACGACAATTTTTCGTTTCCTACAAATTCCGACATTACTATTCTTGCACATTGTCAATTCGTCAATTCGTATTATTGAATTTCATAAAATTAATTTTCCTACTTTTATCAAGTTCCATTTGTGCTATAAAGTCACTTTGTAAATTTTCATTTTTACCAACTCTAGCACAAGGTACTGTGCGACTCTCCCCTGCATCTTATTTTGTATGTGATTCGAAATCCAAATTATTCGATATTTTTCATACCAAACTACGATAAAGATTCTTAACAACTTCTGCAAGATTACCTATACTAGCATTTATGACGTTCCTGTCTCACAAGATCAATAACCAAGCCTTTTCCTCGATTCTTTTTCTCTGATGAAACGTTAAATAGTTTTCTTCCTTCTTTCTGTCCGGATGAATTTTATCTTTTTCGTAGGTCATTGATATCTGATCGCTTTTTTAAATTACTTTTTCCGTAGTTTTCATGTCGCAGTAAAGAGATTAAAAAATGCTGGATCAAAATTCTTAATGCTTTTCTCACCCACTCCGTACTGTTATCTTTCTGTTCATGTTCAAAATAGCGAATAGAGGTACATATAGAGGCGAATACTTCTGTGTTTAGTCTATTGACACCCCCTCCCTCTCGGCCCTTGATAAGGTTGACTCGTGTTAGATTACAATATCAGTTTGCCTAACAATCAGAACTACATGGAATTTTGGGGATATACAGGCTGAGTCTTCAACAGCAAACCACCTGAATAATTCTTTCAATTTTTTGAGACGCAGGGAAATGTTTGAAACAAAAGTTGTTTGGTTTCGAGGAGGCTATTACGCGATGGAAAGAGTTTTTCTCAGGTGGACGCGTTTACGAGTTTTAAAGAACACTTTAATAGGCTTCGTTTTTTTTAAGTGTAGCCGTGTAGTTTTGAATACCTATTTGTCCCATTGTTGCTCTTTTGAAGACGGATTTAAATATCGCAGTCATTTAAGGTCACTCAAGGTCATAAAACGTAGTAAAATAGTCCAATCGAACGTAATGTTTCAATATTCCGAAACAAAGGAAAATGGATTTACCATTTTCAAGATAAGCGGCCCGTTTATAAAACACCATTAAACTAGGAGACGCAATCAATTGGAGAAAAGATAAATTTTCTGTGACTACTTATCGTACTCGAATTCGACTCTACATCTTCGTTACTTTGTCGAAATTGCTATGTATAATAATTATTAATTATGAATAACGAAAGAAATCCTTAACCGAAAAATACTTCGTTATTCAGTATTCGTTGTTTAATATAATTATAAAACACCAATCAATAATAACACAGGTACTTCACAGTGAGATATTTGAATTATTCATCTAATATAAAGAATAAGAATTTTGGAACAAGAAATTAAACGATTAGTACAAACATTCGATAATTGCACGAAAAAGTCCTCTACGTAGTTACACAGCCGTCGTGTCCACTTTGAGAAGGACAGATTTCCCTGAGGTATCGCGGAAATTTGGCGGTCCATTGCGATCAAGCAGTGTAACATGATCCAATATTATCAGTTATCGTTGAGACAATGTATCCGAGTAATCATTCAAAACTGAAAATTGCCTTATTTTAGGCTTTTTAAAATTAAATTTCCACTAACGCATTTGTAGGATTTCCCCGACTAAAATAAGATCAAACATGATATAATATGAATAATATTTAATTATCAATTATTAAGTAAGCAAATATGTTCCAAATTTTATCGTGTTTGGTGTCATTTTAACCAGTAAAACGCAAGAAACATATTAGCAAAAATTTCATTGATCAAAAATCGCAAATAAGAATCTTTCAACTTATCGCCAGCCTTAACGAGGCTCTCTTTCTCTTTCATTCGCGTTGTCAATTTTGAGGAATAGAGTCGTTCCTACGTCTCCATAATTGTAACGTTTCAGTCCCGATTTTTGTGCAATTATCGAATGTAATTATTAAAATTGTATACACGACATATTACAAACATTGAATCGAATTTTCTTCTGCAAAACGTTATCGAACACGAAAAAACGAACACGAATAATCGAATCGAAAATTACTAAACGATCGGCTGTTGGATAAGTGTTTACTAAGAATCTGACTAAGTACACTCTCTTAAATGCAAATGACTCATTGAACTTTTTTGATATTAACTTTTTAATGAACGGCAATCCTCGAATAAAATCTTACTCAAACTGATAACATTAACAAAATATTTAAAAAATGTCAAAATCGGCGGTATCTCCTTTTTTTGTAAATATTTACCGGCTATTGAATCCATTGATTCTCGATTGCCTTATCTGTTTGCTTGTGTATATCTTTTATATATACATAGATGGATACACAAATAAGTTTCGTCTATGGCGAGATCAATTTAGCCACCTGAGTAACCAGCTATCTTTCGAATCAACAGATACAATACCGATACAATGATACGACATGCGATGTACATACTCGAAACGTTACAGATTGAATCAATGAATTAATGAATTAATGAAGAGTAGCTGCTAATCATTGGTAGGATACACGCTTGTTAAAGATCGAAGATGTCCCTGAATTAATTAGCTTTGAAATTAAAAGGTTAGGTATGTGGGAGATTTTGCGTTTGAGGAAAATTATTCGAAGATAGCAATATGGTTGATGATACGGAAGTGTAGGGGTAATAGGGTGAATGCAACGAGCAATGTATAATAAACAATTGATAATTGGTAATAATGTATAAATAATTCGTAACGATTAAGAATAGAAGCAGATAGTAATATTTAATTAGAACCCATGTTTTTTGTTTCAACTTCCAATTTATGTTCCTTTGATAGCAAAAACTAAAACAGAATTGATTATAATAAATTTTGAATATAGGAGATTGAAAATTGAAATGGTTTATCAATTGGTCTGATTTCAAACTAATCTCGTAAAAAAGTTGTAAAGAGGGGAAATATAGCTTTAAGAAATACGCAATTAGTCGAGTGTTTACGGTACGTGCCAATAACAAGACAAGCTTTTGACTTTTGGAGAAGTCGACTGTAACAAAAATATATTATGTTATGTTATGTTATGTTATGTTATGTTATGTTATGTTATGTTATGTTATGTTATGTTATGTTATGTTATGTTATGTTATGTTATGTTATGTTATGTTATGTTATGTTATGTTATGTTATGTTATGTTATGTTATGTTATGTTATGTTATGTTATATATTATAGTATATATTATAGCTATAATTTTAGCAGATACTGTATATCTATTTCGTTTTGCGTGTATTAACGTCCTCATGGTGTATCGTATAGTAATTAATGCATCAGATTATATACATATTGGTGTTTGTAGGTAACACGTTATACAGAGTGGAGAAGCAGCATCAAATTGTCACGATTGCAAAATAAAATGAGTGAACGGCTGGTGAACGAGCAAAATACTCGTACAATAACAAGTGAATGTAAAGGGAGCTCTAAATTCCAAGAAATTCCATTTTATCAGCCGAACAAAATGTATAATCTGATAATGTTTTGAGGATAGTAAGTTAGGCAGGCGAAAAAAACAGGTGTTAACGATCAAGTATAACAGATACACAGCAGTAAATATTCAACAATTTTTCAACCGTAATGTATTTATACACAAATCTGCGTACTTTGTATCAAAGTTTCTGTTGAAAATGACAACGTGAGTTCGTGCTCGCCATCCATATGCAGATGCGTTAGTGATAAGAAATAGTGACTAGAGGATGATGCTAGTTACAATCGATAGATTTAATCGATAGGCTTAAGATGCTTTTTTGTTTTTATCCCTAGTTTTTGTAAGCGTGTGCAATAAAGGCTTTTTTTGGCTCAGAACGGTGTAATAGATTTATCCATTCAATAAAATAATAACTACTCTGATCTTACCTCTGAGTATAGAAATAACAACAGTTTCGATACACATATTTTTATGTACAGCATGTATAAAAAGTGTCAGGGCGTATAAGTGTCCACTAGCGTGATTTCGGAGGATCGGAGCCTCTGGATCTATTGATTCATGCAAAATTTTGTAAAAATTGACGTTTGCTGGCACCGTATGCTACTTAGCACGAGGATCAAATGGAACTTTACTGGGAAAGTATATTTGGATACCATGATGTGCAAGATATTATTCTTGTATATGTAGGATTTGTATACATTTTAATCAATTTACTTTTTTTAATCAATTTAATCCTCATTTTATCAATAAATCCAATTATTTTGCCATCTATCTCTATTACCGACTATCGAATTGTTCGTTGTTCCAAAAATGTGTTGCGCGCAATACTGGGCACTATTAAATAAATTTTCATTTAAATAATTGTTTAAATGTTAAAAGACAGAAATAAATTATTTGCAATTTCAACAAGTTTAAATATATTATTTAAAATAATGAGATTAATTGTTATTTACAAATTTTATTTTCTATTATTCTAAAAGAAAGCTAATAAAATCAGAATCTTTGTTTGAAAGTCTTTTTTCACGCAGTAGATAATTCTGTAATAATGTGAAATCACACTGATTGCTCCATTCTGTTTATCACGGGCTATCCCACCTGCTAACGAAAACTTGTTGTTTTCTCGTTAATGTCACATTGCTTACTTTCTACCTGACTGCGAAATATAAACTTGTTGCGAATAATCTCGATGTAAGACCCAATGGAATTTCAACGTCATTTCTCCAGAAAACGGTTCAATTGCGACTCATAGCTTATTTTGAAAAGTTGGCAAGTTGGTCCTCGCGATGAGTAGACGTTTGTAAAACTGTATCATCTAGAGTTGTAGAATTAAGGTGGTCCGGTCAAATAAGTGTATTTTTTATATACTCTGTACATATACAGGCTTTTCCAGAATAATTCCATACCGCCAGACAGGATAAGACGTCAAACAAGAAAAAAAACATTTTTCTTTTCTTCAGCTTATTTTTGCGCGTAAACTTTTTGTATTTAAAGCTAAAGTTTGAAATAGTTGTCGATACTCTGTCACACTGAACATATTTCATTGTAAGCTAGCTCAAGCAGAAACAAAGCCTTATACAAGAAAACTTCATCCTCTTCCTTTGACTTACTTTTGCATACAGAAAAATCTGCAGTCTAAGTGTGCTATCCTGAGATTCCTTGATTATACATATCTTTTCTAAATTTTTCGTTTCTGTTAACAAAACTTCCATAAATGATAAAGTGCAGGTATTTCTAAAGGGAAAAAATGTAAAGAAACTAAAATTAACGCCCAAACACCCAAAATTTCAACATTAACCCGCCATATATATATTGTTAAATATGTAAATTCGCACGTTCGTGGGGAGACGCGATCTCGAGGAAGTGCGCCAACGGGAGTCGTAAATTCCCGTTACGATTGACTAATCGACGCCACGAATCGTTCAATCCCTTATTTCTTTTGGGATAATAAGGGTAGTTAACTTGAAGAGAACGCTGCTATTAACAGGTTATTATATATGTCGGAGATGAAAGGAAAACCGGAGCCTTCCCTTTGCAATTTTGAGGAAGCCTTCTAATGCTTTAGCCTAGATTTTATCATAACTGTAATTAAGCAATTGTCATTTGTAATTGTTTGACATTTGTGAAAGCGAAAGTGGGTTCGAGGTGACAACTGGTCGCCGAACGTAGCCAGGGTCACGGGATAATCGTTTTGCCTGACGAAGGTGTGGATCGGTTGTATTGTTCTCCCTAGAAATCACATAGAATTGTACTTTAGAGATGCTGATATAATGGGACACACGTTGTATTAGGAATCAATCTCCAGCAGAAACAGGTCCTGCTTACGTTATATCGTCCCATATAACGTAATACGTTATACCGTCATACCATATAACGTATTACGTTATAACGTTATAACGTTATAACATATAACGTAATACGTTATGAAGTTATATCATGTAAAGTAATACGTTATAACGTTATACCATATATCGTTACATATGTCACGACCGGCATACTTCAAATCCGACGGACTGACGATAGAGATAAAGCACTCGGCGACAATGTATATCGCTGAAGTGCCTAATGAACCATCAACATCCCAACGGTCCTTCCACCGAAGGTTCTAGAAGAAAGAGCACGTGGCAACGATCGCGGACGCCTAGCAAATGCATGGACGGTGGGGATGTTGAGGGATGACAAAAGAAAGTAATCGGATCCGATCGAAAGTAAAATCATAAGAGTCAGTCTTAGAAAGTCACGCCTAGAGTTCGGAAGTAGATTGTAAAGTGTATTGATGTTAGAAAAAAAATGAAGTTTTCTTTTTTTATTTTTTTACCTCAAATTCCTTTTTTATTTTGTTATTTTACGTGACACATACATCGACACTCTGTGTTACCACAAATTTTATACGAAATAGTGAAATTGGAAATCGAATACTGTATTCAGAGTTAAAATATAATGCTATATGGAAATGAAATAGCACTTCAAAGACTTGATAGATTTCGTTAATAAAATAAAGCAAAATAAATCTTTAATTCACTCACTACGAATTTATGACATTGATTAAAATCAATGAATGTAGAGTTACTTCCGATTAAGGGTACAACTGTTATAAATTAAGAGCATAATTACATTGAATTAATGGGAAAATGTTGTTATAAATTATTGTTATAACTGTTAAGAATTAATGATGTAATTGTTTTAGATTAATGGCTTAAATGTTATAAATTAATGGCTTAAATGTATAAAATAATAGTTCAAATATTGTAAATTAATGGCTAAGATGTTGTAAATTAATAACTTAAATGTTATAAATTAATAGCACAAATGTTGTTGAGAATTGTGGATCTTTGAAGTCGAAATAATGTTATAAGAACACTAAATTTATACTGAGGATTAATTTTAAAATAGTAATATATTTATTTCATGGACGATTTCTTATATATTCATCGATACACACTTGCACGCGTCTCAGCACTTTCTTCTATACCCGACTGTTAACCGACTGGACAGTTTACATTCATCTGTTTTCGAGACGCCGCGCACACACATACATCCACACGCTGATGTTCACATACAAGTATCTCTACTACACATTTAACCCAGTCCAACACAGAAAATTATACATATCTCAACAAATGTTATAAATTAATAGTTTAGACGTTATAAATTAATCGCTTATATGTTATATATTAATGGCTTAAATGTTATAAATTAATAGCTTAAATATTATAAATTAATTTCTCAAGTATTGTAAATTAATGGCTTAGACGTTATAAACTACTAGTTACAATGTTGTTATTTGATATTTTTTTTATTTACCTTATATTTAAATTCTTCTTGGATGTTCACTGTCCGGAATTTCAGGCACGAAAGAGGTCGCGCGCGACTTCCGCGTTCCTTATATATCTTGACAAGGTGTCGAGATGTCAATCAAACGTTAACGATCTCTTGACATAGCAAAGGAGGGGTTTTCCATTGTAACAAAATCAAATTGAACAATTTCTTAATTTTTATCGTAAATTGGCGCCTTCGACGATTTAATACGGTATCCATTTTTATCATTTTAATAGTTTCTACAAACTAAGACTAAATTCACACCTCCTTGATACTAGTTTTCGACTATCAATTAGTTTGAACAAAAAGGGAAAAGAGCCTAACGGCAGTCGATGACGTTACTGTGAAATATGTTATGGTATTTAAATAATCAGCCAGATAAAATTCATATTAATCCTTATATTATATTATCGATATTCGTTCATTTACTCGTGCTAATTACAAAATAAAATGTTCTCTTTTCTTGAATAACACCTACATCATCGTCTGCGATATTTAAATTTCTTATTTAATACTTATTTAAAAGTCAGGTACCTTTTTAATTCCTCTCAAGTTAAACGAGTAAATTTACTCGTTATAGTTGTAACATAAAATGGCTATTTTCTTCAATACCACTTGCAAATATTAATTATGTATCGAATAATATGTACCAATTGGCTGTAATCGCGGTTAGGTATTTCTTCGTTTGATCTATCAAGAGATCTATTAGGCTATTAGCGAAAGAGTTATTGATTCCTCAAAGATGTATCTTAACTTAAATCTTAAAGATCAACTAAATGATTATATTTGATTAGTATTCGACAGTGTCTATCATATTCAGCCATCTTCTTTTATAATTGATACTGCTCGGATCAATTATTTTATAATAAATTGCAGATTATGCCACGGTATATTATAAGATATTTGTCTATAGCTCTTTTTTTCTAATTCATTGATTTTATTATTAGTCTCGCTGGTTTTTCCTGTGAGTATCTGTTGTACGTACATTGGAAATACATAATGGATACGTACATTATATATATATTTTAAAATATAAAAATAAAAAATTAACAATACTATTATAAATATTGCTATTATAATTAATTAATAATAATTTAATTAGATAATTAAATTAAAATAATTTATAAATATTTAACGTAATAAAATAAAATTTTTTAATAAAATTGATAAAAAGTGAATTATCTTGTATATAAGTATATATTAATATATAATTATTAATTTTAAATATATTAATTTTTAAATCTTTATACATATATTTAATTTTATAAAAAAATTAAAATATAAATATAAATATTTTAACTTTAAATTGAAAAAATGTATTATATATAATTAAATATTTATATATAAAAATTAATATAAATTATAAATATTTTATTATCTTGAGATACATAATTAAATTATTATTAATAGGTAACATTAATTTATAATTATTTATTTATTTATATATATATATATATATATATATACGTCGGGTTTACATTAGAATTAGGGTTAGGGGCGTGAAACGAATCTTCGTTTGGGTTACACGTTGTCGTTATGCAATAGAGAAGACATTGACTAGTGCAAATACGATTACCATAGAACCGGACAAGTAACCGTGGTTATTAGATATTCGAGAGACTAATGACAATGATCCTAGGTTCAATAACGAATCCGCGGACAACAGGACCGTAGTCGTACGCACTCGCAAAAAATCTAAGTCGGATTCTGTGTTAATATTCGCTGACCGTAAGGAGTTAATCCTTTTTGTCGATGAGACCGCAAGAGAGAATGACTTTCCGTCCCGGTGATACCCCAGAGGAAAACTATGACGGGATGTGTCTAAGGACACGAGATCATCGGATTCGTCGGGGACATCCTACGTTCGGAAAGTAAGGGAAAGTGACGTTGCTGCTAATTGGCCAATCTCCATATCGGTAGTTAGAAAAGGATGCTAGCCGCCCTTGAGGGAGGGTTGCTAGTGGGAGACGTCGTTCGTGGAAAAATAGGTCTCTCCTGTCTTCCCGTAACTGGGACACAGGCTGTGTATCTGTTGAAGGATTTTAGGTAACTAGATATTAGTGTTTATGACGGTCCTCGGGCTAGCCGATCACGTACTGTGGAGATGCATCGACATCTGGTAAACATCCTGCCCGGAGAATAGGATCTGCGTGTGGCGAGCGACAGAAACCGTTGGAATGTTTACTGCCATGTGCCGCTACAAATCTTTCTTTTAAGGGGAGCTATAGGATTACTTAATGCCTTTGTTAGATGGAGAGTTCGTCCCGTTGACCGTGTGACACCAATTACCTCTCAGAGAAAAGACATCGACTCCCGACTGTCGGACGCCAACGCCGCGACGCATCTTAGTCCCCATCAGAGATAAGGCCCCAACACCGACTTTCGGACTCCTTGGAATCCACACCAAACCCCCCAACATCCCCAAGCCAGGGTGTATATAAGCCGAGACTTCACCCAGCCCGGGGAGTTCTCGTTCTAGTTGCTGTTCTTGTATAACACCCCTTTCTCTGTTCAACGTTATTCTACTGTAAGTGCCAAAGTCATAATAAAGTTCGATAAAAGAGAATTAATAGTTGGGCTACGACTCAGCTTTCTTTTCTCTCGCAACCCAAGTACCAACTGTACGTGACATTTTGGCGATCCGTGCCAGGATCCATCAACTTCAAGAAAACAAAATTACGCATTTCGGCATACGTGCATCATTGAAGATTGAGGGATCAACGGACCTCTGCAGATCAGCTCACTTTGCGTGAAAACGACTTCTACGGAAAGCGGACTACGGTCATCACCAAAATTGAAACTGGTCACGAAAAGAAGAATATTCAGGTAAAGAACTGGATTCTTTTAAATATTATCGTACTCGTCGCAATAGCTTCGCTAGTACAGACTCCAACAACAGTACAATAACCACTATGAGCAAAAAATCAGAAGATACATCTTCTGTTAGCCCTATGGCTACTGGTGTGGATCCCAGTATTCGGGCCATACTAGACGCTATGCAGAAGCAGAACGAAATCAAGTTAAGAAAACTGTTAAAGGAGACTATTAAAGCAGCGACTAGTCGGAGTTATCAGGGTAGTTTAGTTTCTCATAATTTGAACAAAAGCTTGGAGAAAACAGACGTTACTGTAGGAAATGAAGAAATGGTTTTGAAAGAATTTTCAAAAGAATTGCAGTCTAACGTAGAAAATTCTTATGAAAAGAAAGTATCAATTGACACCGCTTCACAGGATTATATTTTCATTAAAACAGACTTAATGTTTGATGTCAATAGCTCAACAGAATACCAGAAAGAGTCTGTGAAACGAAGGAAAGAAGATATTGCAGTATTGTATAATGATTTGTCACCATCTTCGTCACAAGATACACAAAATTTACAAGAATGGTTTGACAAAAAAAGTAAAAGTTTAGGAGAAGCAGAAAAAGATCATAACAAGAAGGATAATATTTCAATGAGAAATATTTTGGACGGCGATACAAATAAAGAAAACCAAATAGAAACGAAGGAATTAGAAGCAGTTAGTAAATCAACTGCTGAAAATGATACAAAATCAATAGACAACGTTGAACAAAATATATCATTAGAATCCATACAAAAAGCAAAAGAGATAATGCTTACAATAATGAACATTTGCTTATAGAAGAAGACCAAATGATGACAGCGAAAAATGCGTGTGACACTACAGAATCAAAAACGTCAGCAGATCTTATGTCGAGAAATTTAGATGCTAATACACAAGAGAAGTCTTTAGAGAATAAAGATGACAAGAATCCATCTCCATCTATGTTAGATAGTAGTAAACGGAGCAGTCGTTATAATGTTGCTGCAAAGCCTGCTACTTCGCCAAAATGTGAAGAAATTGTTTATAATCAAACCAGACAATCAAACACAAATAAAATTTTGCGAAGCGCTTTAAAGACGAAATTAATCGAAGACAAGTGTGAAATAATTAATAAACAAAAGGCATCGGAAAATGTAGAAAATAAATATGCCAAAGAAGAAAAAAGAGGTGTTAAACAAAAATCAATTTCAGATAGTGAAAACGAAACAACTGATAAGTTCGTCAACGAAGGCAAGTTCTTTTAACGAACACAGCTAGTGATAGCGATAGGTATAAATCTGTAGAAAATGATAATGCAGTAACGGGTGTAATAGCAACTGATGAAGCGAAACATAGAGGCAGACCTAGGAGATCGGATAAAGTCGAAGTTAAAAAAGATGAAGATACAAGGAAGATACTACAAAATGAGAAGGGTGGATTAGAAGAACAAAGAAAACTCGAAGAAGATACAAAAGAAGAAACTACAGAGACAGAAGTCAATTCAAAAGGTATATTAAATAATAAGTGCGATTTACTTGATACCGAGAGAGCTATTGAAATTAATGATACGGTTCAAGATATTAAATTTACTGAAGGTAGAAGCCGCACTCAAAGTGATATGGAAGATGTAGTAGAAGATTCACAAGAATTATCTAATAAAAGTAGGTTATCAGAAATAAGGATTGCACTTAACAAAATTGAATATACAAAAACTATTTTACGGAATAAAAAG
>NW_022883244.1:0-21489 GCF_011952255.1 Bombus vosnesenskii | reverse complement strand
TTGTTTTACAAATACTTCCGATTTTATAGTTTCGTTTAGAAATACTGTTTCTACATCCATTTGCATAATCGTCAAACCATATTGACAACAATAAGATAGTAATAACTTCAACGTTTGCATTTTTGCCACTGGAGAGTATAAATCTTCCAGTACTTCATTTTGTTGGAAGCCCCGAACGACTAATCGTGCTTTCTTACGATTATCAGATTTATTCGTATATACCCATTTCAAGTCTAATACTTTTTTGTCTTTTGGTTTCTCTACTAGTTGCCAGGTCTTATTTTGGATTAAACTATTCATTTCTCGATCCATTGCTTCTTTCCATGAACCGCTGTCATCTCCACTTAAAGCTTCTTCATAGGTTTGAGGACTGTCTGCGCTAACTACATTCACATAAATGAAATATGAGCTCGTTTGGCCATATCTTTGAGGTTTCTTTCTTCCCTGTCCTGACCTTCTCAAATTATTTTCTATGTCCTCAAGCTTTCTTTCTGATTTGTTACTTAACTTTCTCTCCGCTTTTATTGCAACCTGCTCGACCTTTTCGTCATTTATTTCATTTTCATGAATTTCGTTTGAATCCGAATGTTCGTCAAAATCCTTTTCTGTTTCATTGTCTGATTCATCTTCTCCTTGAAATCCGTCTAAATTAGCATCTTCATCTATAAATTCTACGTGCCTTGCAATTATAATTTTATTATTAACTAGGATCCTATATCCAATGTTTTCATAACCTACAAGTATCCCAGTGTCTTCTATTTTGTCCCATTTCGAATTTATTTTAATTTCAGGTATTCTTACGAAAACTCTACTTCCGTACAATCTTAAATTATTTATGTTCGGTTTCCTTTTAAAAAATATTTCAAATGGTGCTTTATTTTCATATGTGTTCGTAATGGTCCTATTTTTTAAGTACGCCGCGGCTCTAACTATTTCCGGCCAATATTTAATATTCAGCTTTGAATCATGTAATAAGCATCTAGCGGACTTCATAATTGTTCTATTGTAGCGCTCAGCTGCTCCATTTAATTCGTGAACATAAGGTGGGCATGGTTCCAGGACAATTTCCATTGCCCTAGTTAGATTGTACATGTTTTTGTTCATATATTCTTTTCCATTATCGCATCTTAATCTCTTTATCTTCTTACCAGTAAGATTTTCCATTTTGTTGGTATAATCAAGGAAACAAATGTAAACTTCATCTTTTGATTTCAAAGTATAAATCAATGCACACTTACTGTAATCGTCTATAAATGTTAAGAAATATTTAGATCCATCAAACCCGGTATTTTTATGAGGTCCATTTAAATCGGTATGTACTAATTCGAAAATCTCGCGTGCTCTACTACGGTTATTTTGGAACGGTAAATTGTGCATTTTATTTTGGATACGTGTGCCACATTTTAATTGTACTTACTCAAAATTTTCTGGCATTCCCTCAACTAATTTTTTTTTACACATTGCATCTAAATAATTAAAGTTTACATGCCCTAAGATCCTGTGGAATTTTTCCTTATTTGTCATTTTTCCCACATTTTTAGCGTGCGATTCTTGCCTTTCAATGTAACTATTTATTTTATATAAACCATGATCTTTGAATGCGATCATGCCCATGAAAGAGATAGCCCATGTGAGCTATCTTCAATTACTCAATGACGCATGTAACGTTTTTCGTCTGTAACGTATAGTATCAAAACATCATGAGCTCAGGATATGCGGTTTGTTGAAAATAATTAAAAATATTATGAGATTTAGTGTGTAACAAAAAAAAATGAGTACATCCCCCTTTATTTTCTATTATTTCTATTGTACGATTTGCTATCGATTTATGTAGTTTCTGAATATAATTTTGACTTAATGTATCCCATTCGCGTACAATTGCATTTTTTAATTCTTGTACGTGTTGACACTGCTTTCCATTCGCGTATACGCCGTGAACAAGTTCTGCCCAGCAACTTTTAATAACATTAAGGCCCGGGGAGCGTGCTAGCCACGGCAAAACTGATATATATTTGCATTAAAGTATGATTGGACCAATCCTGATGTGTGTACAGGTGCATTATCTTGTTGAAAGATGTAATCAGGTCCATAAACGCGTTCTGCATGATTATTTATTTGTTCGTTGAATAAATTTATGTACCGGACACTATTCATTCTCCCATCGATGAACTTGATACATGTCTTGCCGAAATAACTGATGCCGGCCCAAACCATCACGCTGCCTCCTCCTATTTGTCTTCGAATTGCTGACATTGTCTCTTTTCTTATGTCATGAAAATAATCCCATCAGGATCATCCAAGTTGATTATTTTTCGTCTGAAAATAGTACTGGTACTTGCTACATGCAAAATTGCTCGCTTATCACGATCGGATAACGATGACGACCGACCAGTGCTTTTCTTTTTGTCATAATCTGCAACATTTTTAAGAAATCGTGTATTTTACAACTTCTTCTTATTACTTTCGATATTTTTGCTACTAATAATTGTTGCTGTTTTAGTTCAAGAATTTGCTTTTTTCAGACCCGCTTAATTTGTTCCGCATCCCATACATAAAAATTTATATAATATTGTAGCGACACACGAGCTGAGGGACAAATCGAGCCACGTGTGATCTTGCCTCGGAGTATCAACAACGTTAGGACATACTGTAATAATACTAAGTAAACTTCGGGCAAAAACAATGTCGCCGCTTCATGCAACCGTCTAACAAAGGCGAATGGAAATTTACCGGTATCCCCTCGACCAGCATAAATAAACCAACGCGATCGTAAGGTGACCAATTTTCATCAGTCTAAAATAAATTCAAAATTTTATAATTATATATTTATATCAATATAAAAAAAATTTAATTAAAATAATATTAAATATTTTTAAAATATTTATAAATTAAATTTATTAACATTATTCTAATTAAATTACTAATCATTAAATTATTTCATTTATATTATATATTTATATATATATAAATAAATAAATTTTTACTAAAACATTAAAATTTAAAATATAGAAACTTATAAAATATATTAAAATTTAAAAATTTTATAAAATTTATCAAATAAAAAAAATTATTAATAATCTTCAAATAAATTTATATAAATTTTATATGTAATTAAATAAAATAATTGTAATATATATGTTGAGTCAATGTCCGAATCCGGGCCCGAGTCGTCCTCGTGGCGGGGGCTTGGGACAGGTAAGGATTCTTCACTGAAGCTATCCATTTTCTTACACTGAAGTTACTTTTATTGACACACGCAAAAATGTTACAGAGTTGACACAAACTCACAATGATCGCACACTCGCGACGCTAGTGACAATGGCCTTAGGTTCGATAACGAATCCGCGGTCAACGGGATGGTAGTCGTACGCACTCGCAAAATCTAAGTCGGATTCTTTGTTAATATTCACTGACCGTAAGGCGTTAATCTTTTTGTCGATAAAATCGCAAGAGAGAATGACTTTCCGTCCCGATGATACCTCAGAGGAAAACTATGATGGGGCGTGTCTAAGGACACGAGATCATCGGATTCGTCGGGGATATCCTACGTTCGGAAAGTAACGGAAATTGACGTTGCTGCTAATTGGCCAATCTCCATATCGGTAGTTAGAAAAGGATGCTAGCTGCCCTTGAGGGAGGGTTGCTAGTGGGAGACGTCGTTCGTGGAAAAATAGGTCTCTCCTGTCTTCCTGTAACTAGGACAAAGATTGTTTATCTGTTTAAGGATTTCAGGTACCTAGATATTAGTGTTTATAACGGTACTCGGGCTAGCCGATCACGTACTGCGGAGACGCGTCGGCATCTGGTAAACATCCTGCCCGGAGAATAGGATCTGCGTGCGGCGAGCTACGGGATAGAAACCGTTGGAATGTTTACTGCCACGTGCCGCTACAAATCTTTCTTTTAAGGAGAGCTATAGGGTTACTTAATGCCTTTGTTAGATGGAGAGTTCGTCCCGTTGACCGCGGCCACGTTCGCCGACTAATTGTCGCCTTGAGCCCAAGCTCATTGTCACAAGACTTAAACAAATACAATTGGTTAGAATGACGGCAAATCGTTTAGTTACAACTGTAGATTTTAATTACAATGTTTCCATGGATCTTCCCGAGGTTTCAGAGGGAAGGCACCGGTGTCACCTTATCTCCGACAAGTATAATTTTATAACGTATTACGTTAGATAGAATAACGTAATAACGTATTACGTTATATAGTATAACGTTATACCGATTTACCTTATATAGAATAACGTTATAACGGATGACGTTCCGCAGAATAACGTTATAACGTATTACGTTCTATAGGATAACGTAATAACGTAATAACGTATTATGTTATATAGTATAAAGTTATAACGTATTACGTTATATGGTATAACGTTATAACGTATTACGTTATATGGTATAACGTTATACCGTATTACGTTATATAATATAACGTCATATCGTATTACATTATATAGAGAAATGTTATAACGCATGACGTTCAGCAGAATAACGTTATAACGTATTACGTTACATAGAATAACGTAATAACGTATTGCGTTAAGTAGTATAACATTATAACGTATTACGCTATATGGTATAACGTTATGACGTATTACGTTATATGGTATAACGTTATGACGTATTACGTTATATGGTATAACGTTAAGACGTATTCCGTTTTATAGAATAACGTAATAACATATAACGTTAGATAGTGTAACCTAATAACGTATTACATTATATAGTATAACGTTATATGGTATGACGTTATAACGTATTACGTCTTATAGTATAACGTAATGACATATTACATTATATAGTGTAACGTTATAACGTATGACGTTATATAGTATAACGTTATATTGTATCACGTTATATAGTATAACGTTATGACGTATTCCGTTTTATAGAATAACGTTATAATGTATTACGTTATATGGTATAACGTTATACCGTATTACGTTATATAGTATAACGTTATATCATATTACATTATATAGAGTAACGGTATAACGCATGACGTTCGACAGAATAACGTTATAACGTATTACGTTACATAGAATAACGTAATAACGTATTGCGTTAAGTAGTATAACATTATAACGTATTACGCTATATGGTATAACGTTATGACGTATTACGTTATATGGTATAACGTTATGACGTATGACGTTTTATAGAATAACGTTATAACGTATTACGTTTTATAGTATAGAGTTATAACGTATTACGTTATACAGTATAACGTAATAACGTATTACGTTTTATAGTATAACGTAATGACATATTACATTATATAGTGTAACGTTATAACGTATGACGTTATATAGTATAACATTATAACGTATTACGTTATATGGTATAACGTTATGACGTATTCCGTTTTATAGAATAACGTTATAACATATTACGTTTTATAGTATAAAGTTATAACGTATTACGTTATATAGTATAATGTTATAAGGTGTTACGATGTATTGTGTAACGTTATAACGTATGACGTTATATAGTATAATGTTATATCGTATCACGTTATATAGTGTAACGTTATAACGTATGACGTTACATAGAATAACGTTATAACGTAGTGCATTTCATAGAATAACGTTATAACGTATTACGTTATATGGTATAACGTTATAACGTATTACGTTATATAGTATAATGTTATAATGTATTACGTTATATGGTATAACTTTATAACGCATCACGTTACATAAAATAAAGTTGTAACGTATTACGTTATATGGTATAACGTTATAACATATTCAGTTTTATAGTGTAATGTTATAACGTATTACGTTATATAGTATAACGTTATACCGTATTACGTTATATAGTAGAACGTTATAACATATTACTTTATATAGTATAATTTTATAACGTATGACGTTACATAGAATAACGTTATAACGTATTACGTTATATGGTATAACGTTATAACGTATTGCATTTTATAGAATAAAATTATAGCGTATTACATTATATGGTATAACGTTATAACGTATTACGTTATATAATATAATTTCATAACGTATGACGTTACATAGAATAACGCTATAATGCATTACGTTACATGGTATAACGGTATAACGTATTGCATTTCATAGGATAACGTTATAACGTATTACACTATATGGCATAACGTAATAACGTATTACGTTTTATAGTATAACGTAATGACATATTACATTATATAGTGTAACGTTATAACGTATTATGTTATATGGTATAACGTTATAACGTATTGCATTTCATAGAATAACGTTATAACGTTTTACATTATATGGTATAATGTCATAACGTATTACGTTATAAAGTATAACGTTATAACGTATTACATTAGATAGTATAACGTTATAACGAATTACGTTATGTAGTGTAGCATTATAACGTATTACGTTATATAGTATAACGTTAAAACGTATTACGTCATATAGAGTAACGTTATAACGGTATAACGTTATATAGTATAACGTTATATAGTATAACGCTATATCGTATTACATTATATAGTGTAACGTTATAACGTATGACGTTTCACAGAATAACGTAATAACGTATTACGATATATGGTATAACGTTATTACGTATTTCGTTTTATGGAATAACGTTCTAACTTATTACATTGCAGAGTATAACGTAATAACGTATTACATTATATAGTATAACGTTATAAGGTATTACGTTAGGTTGTATAACATTATAACGTATTACGTTACATAGTATAACGTTATAACGTATTACGTTACATAGAATAACGTTAGAACGTATTACGTTATATGGTATAACGTTATAACGTATTACTTAATATGGTATATCGTTATAACGTATTACGTTATAGAGCATAACATTATAACGTATTGCATTTTATAGAATAACGTTTAAACGAATTACGACATATGGTATAACGTTATAACATATTCAGTTTGATAGCTTAATGTTATAACGTATTACGTTATATGGTATAACGTTATACCGTTTTACGTTATATGGTACAACGTTATAATGTATTACTTTACATAGTATAACTTTATAACGTATGACGTTACATAGAATAACGTTATAACGTATTACGTTTTATAGTATAAAGTTATAACGTATTATGTTATATAGTATATCTTTATAACGTATAACGTTTTATAGCATAATGTTATAACTTATTACGTTATATAGTATAACGTAATAACGTATTACGTTATATAGTATAACGTTATAACGAGTAACGTTATATAGTGTAACGTTATAACGTATGACGTTATATAGTATAACGTTATATCGTATCACGTTATATAGTGTAACGTTATAACGCATGACGTTACATAGAATAACGTTATAAAGTATTACGTTATATGGTACAACGTTATAACGTATTACGTTATATTGAATAACGTTATAACGTATTACGTTATATGGTATAACTTTATAACGTATGACGCTACATAAAATAAAGTTGTAACGTATTACGTTATATGGTATAACGTTATAACATATTCAGTTTTATAGTGTAATGTTATAACGTATTACGTTATATAGTATAACGTTATACCGTATTACGTTATATAGTATAACGTTATAACGTATTACTTTATATAGTATAATTTTATAACGTATGACGTTACATAGAATAACGTTATAACGTATTACGTTATATGGTATAACGTTATAACGTATTGCATTTTATAGAATAAAATTATAGCGTATTTCATTATATGGTATAACGTTATAACGTATTACGTTATATAGTATAACGTTATAACGTATTACTTTATATAATATAATTTCATAACGTATGACGTTACATAGAATAACGCTATAATGTATAACGTTACATGGTATAACGGTATAACGTATTGCATTTTATAGGATAACGTTATAACGTATTACACTATATGGCATAACGTAATAACGTATTACGTTATATGGTATAACGTTATAACATATTCAGTTTTATAGTGTAACGTTATACCGTATTACGTTATATAGTATAATGTTATAGTGTCTAACTTTATATAGTATAATCTAACTTTATATAGTATAATTTTATAACGTATGACGTTACATAGAATAACGTTATAACGTATTACGTTTTATAGTATAAAGTTATAACGTATTATGTTATATAGTATAACGTTATACCGTATCACGTTATATAGTATAATGTTATAGTGTCTAACTTTATATAGTATAATTTTATAACGTATGACGTTACATAGAATAACGTTATAACGTATTACGTTATATGGTATAACGTTATAACGTATTGCATTTCATAGAATAACGTTATAACGTTTTACATTATATGGTATAATGTTATAACGTATTACGTTATATAGTATAACGTTATAACGTATTACGTCATATAGAATAACGTTATAACGGTATAACGTTATATAGTATAACGTTATATAGTATAACGCTATATCGTCTTACATTATATAGTGTAACGTTATAACGTATGACGTTTCACAGAATAACGTAATAACGTATTACGATATATGGTATAACGTTATTACGTATTTCGTTTTATGGAATAAAGTTCTAACTTATTACATTGCATAGTATAACGTAATAACGTATTACATTATATAGTATAACGTTATAAGGTATTACGTTAGGTTGTATAACATTATAACGTATTACGTTACATAGAATAACGTTATAAAGTATTACGTTATATGGTGTAACGTTATAACGTATTACGTTATATAGTATAACGTTATAACGTATGACGTTACATACAAAAACGTTAAGACGTGTTACGTTATACGGTATAAAGTTATAACGTATTACGTTTTTTAGTATAACTTTATAACGTATTACGTTTTATAGTATAACTTTATAACGTATTACGTTATATAGTATAACGTTATAACGTATTACGTTTTATAGAATAACGTTATAATGTATTACATTTTATGGTATAACGTTATAAAGTATTACGTTTTTTAGTATAACCTTATAACGTATTACGTTTTATAGGTTAACGTTATAACGCATTACATCTTATAGTATAAAGTTATATGGTATGACGTTATAACGTATTACGTTTCATAGTACAACGTAATAACATATTACATTATATAGTGTAACGTTGTAACGTATGACGTCACATAGAATAACGTTATAACGTATTACGTTATATAGTATAAAGTTATAACGTATTGCATTTTATGGTATAACGTTATAACGTATTACGTTATATGGTACAACATTATAACGTATTGCATTTTATAGAATAACGTTATACCCTATTACGTTATATAGTATAACGTTATAATGTATTACTTTATATAGTATAATTTTATAACGTATGACGTTACATAGAATAACGTTATAACGTATTACGTTATATAGTATAACGTTATAACGTATGACGTTTCACAGAATAACGTTATAACGTATAACGATATATGCTATAACGTTATAACGTATTACGTTTTATAGTGTAAAGTTATAACGATATAACGTATTACGTTATATGCTATAACGTTATAACGTATTACGTTTTATGGAATAACGTTCTAACGTATTACATTGTATAGTATAACGTTATAACGTATTACGTTAGGTAGTATAACGGTATAACGTATTACGTTAGGTATTGTAGCATTATAACGTACTACGTTATATAGCATAGCGTTATAACGTATTACGTTATATAGTATAAAGTCATTACGTATTAGGTTACATAGTATAACGTAATAACGTATTACATTATATAGTGTCAAGTTATAACTTATAACGTTACATAGAATAACGTTCTAACGTATTCCGTTATATAGTATAACGTTATACCGTATTACATTATATAGAGTCACGTTATAACGCATGACGTTTCGCAGAATAACGTTATAACGTATTACTTTATATATAATAAGGTAATAAGGTATTATGTTATATATTATTACGTTATAACGTATTACGTTGTATGGTATAACCTTATAACGTATTACGTTATATGGTATAACGTTATACCGTATTACATTATATAGAGTCACGTTATAACACATGACGTTCCGCAGAATAACTTTATAACGTATTACGTTATATAGGTTAATACGTTATATAGAATAACGTAATAACGTATTACGTTATATAGTACAATGTTATAACGTATTACGTTATATGGTATAACGTTATAACGTATTACGTTATAGGGTATAACGTTATACCGTATTACATTATATAGATTAACGTTATCACACATGACGTTCCGCAGAATAACGTTATAACGTATTGCGTTATATAGAATAAGGTAATAACGTATTGTGTTATATAGTATTACGTTATACCATATTACATTATATAGTGTAACGTTAGAACGTATGACGTTCCACAGAATAACGTTATAGCGTATTACGATATACGGTATAACGTTATAACGTATCGCGTTTTATGGAATAACATTCTAACGTATTACATTGTATAGTATAACGTTATAACGTATTACATTACATAGTATAACGTTATAACGAATTACGTTAGGTAATGTAGTATTATAACGTATTACGTTAGGTAGTATAACGTTATAACGTACGACGTTTCACAGAATAACGTTATAACGTCTTACTTTATATAGAACAACGATATACCGTATTACATTATATAGTGTAACGTTAGAACGTATGACGTTCCACAGAATAACGTTATAGCGTATTACGTTACATGGTATAACGTTATAACTTATTACGTTTTATGGAATAACGTTCTAACGTATTACATTGTATAGTCTAACGTTATAACGTATTACATTAGATAGTATAACGTTATAACGAATTACGTTAGGTAGTATAACGTTATTACGTATTACGTTATATAGAATAACGTAATAACGTATTACGTTATATGGTATAATGTTATAACGTATTGCCTTTTATAGAATAACGTTATAACGTATAACATTATATGGCATAACGTTATAACGTTTAACGTCTTGTAGAATAACGTTATAACGTATTACGACATATGGTATAACGTTATAACGTATTACGTTTTAGAGAATAACGTTATAATGTATTACTGTATATAGTATAGCGTTATAATGTATTACTTTATATAGTATAATTTTATAACGTATGACGTTACATAGAATAACGTTATAACGCATGGCGTTACATAGAATAACGTTATAAAGTAGTACGTTATATGGTATTACGTTATAACGTATTACGTTATAGAGTTTAACGTTATATTGTATATCGTTGTAACGTATTACGTAGTATAGTGTAAAGGTATAACGTATTACATTATATAGTATAACGTTATATGGTATAACGTTATAACATATTACGTTTTATAGTGTAAAGTTATAACGTATTACGTTATATAGTATCACGTACTAGCGTATTACATTATATAGCGTGACGTTATAACGTATGACGTTACACAGAATAACGTTATAAGGTATTACGTTATATAGTATAACGTTATATGGTATAACGTTATAACATATTATGTTTTATAGTGTAACGTTATAGCGTATTGCGTTATATAGTATAATTTTATAACGTATAACGATGTATAGAATAACGCTTTAACGTTTTACGTTATATGGTATAACGTTATAACGTATTACGTTATATGGTATAATGTTATAACGTATTGCATTTTATAGAATAACGTTATAACGTCTTACATTATATGGCATAACGTTATAACGTTTAACGTCTTGTAGAATAACGTTATAACGTTTTACGTCAAATGGGATAACGTTATAACGTATTACGTTTTAGAGAATATCGTTCTAACGTGTTACGTTATATAGTATAATGTTATACCGTATTTCATTATATAGTGTAACGTTATAACGTATGACGTTCCAAGGATTAACATTCTAACGTATTAGATTGTATAGTATAACGTTATCACGTATTACATTAGATAGTATAACTTTATAACGAATTACGTTAGGCAGTGTAGCATTATAACGTATTACGTTATATAGTATATCGTTATAACGTATTATGTTATATACTATAACGTTATATACTTAAACTTTATGACGTATTACGTTTTATAGTATAAAGTTACAACGTATTACGTTATATAGTATAACTTTATAACGTATTACGATATACAGTATAAAGTTATATCGTATTACGTTATATAGTATAACGTTATATGGTATAACGTTTTAACATATTATGCTTTGTAGTGTAACGTTATAACGTATTACGTTATATAGTATAACGTTATAACGTATTACAGTATATGGTATAACGTTATAGCGTATTGCGTTATATAGTATAATTTTATAAGGTATTACGTTGCATAGAATAACGCTTTAACGTTTTACGTTATATGGCATAACGTTATAACGTATTGGATTTCATAGAATAACGTTATAACGTATTACATTATATGGTATAACGTTATAACGTATTACGTTATATGGTATAATGTTATAACGTATTATGTTATATACTATAACGTTATATACTTAAACTTTATGACGTATTACGTTTTATAGTATAAAGTTACAACGTATTACGTTATATAGTATAACTTTATAACGTATTACGATATACAGTATAAAGTTATAACGTATTACGTTATATAGTATAACGTAATAACGTATTACGTTATATAGTATAACGTTATAATGTATTACTTTATATAGTATAACGTTATAATGTATTACTTTTTATAGTATAACGTTATAATGTATTACTTTTTATAGTATAACGTTATAATGTATTATTTTATATAGTATAATTTTATAACGTATGACGTTACATAGAATAACGTTATAACGTATGACGTTACACAGAAAGCGTTATAACGTATTACGTTATATAGTATAACGTTATATGGTATAACGTTTTAACATATTATGCTTTATAGTCTAACGTTATAACGTATTACGTTTTATAGTATATCGTTATAACGTATTACGTTAGGTAGTATAACGTTATAACGTATTACGTTAGGTATTGTAGCATTATAACGTATTACGTTATATAGTATAGCGTTATAACGTATTACGTTATATAGTATAATGTCATTACGTATTAGGTTATATAGTATAACGTAATAACGTATTACATTATATAGTGTAACGTTAGAGCGTATGACGTTCCACAGAATAACGTTATAGCGCATTACGATATACGGTATAACGTTATAACGTATCACGTTTTATGGAATAACATTCTAACGTATTACATTGTATAGTATAACGTTATAACGTATTACATTACATAGTATGACGTTATAACGAATTACGTTAGGTAATGTAGCATTATAACGTATTACGTTAGGTAGTATAACGTTATAACGTATGACGTTTCACAGAATAACGTTATAACGTCTTACTTTATATAGAATAACGATATACCGTATTACATTATATAGTGTAACGTTAGAACGTATGACGTTCCACAGAATAACGTTATAGCGTATTACGATATATGCTATAACGTTATAACGTATTACGTTTTATGGAATAACGTTCTAACGTATTACATTGTATAGTATAACGTTATAACGTATTACATTAGATAGAATAACGCTAGAACGTATGACGTTACATGGAATAACGTTATAAAGTATTACGTTACATGGTATTATAAAGTATTACGTTACATGGTATAACGTTATAACTTATTACGTTTTATGGAATAACGTTCTAACGTATTACAGTGTATAGTATAACGTTATAACGTATTACATTAGATAGTATAACGTTATAACGAATTACGTTAGGTAGTGTAGCATTATAACGTATTACGTTAGGTAGTATAACGTTATAACGTATTACGTTAGGCAGTGTAACATTATAACGTACTACGTTATATAGTATAGCGTTATAACGTATCATATTATATAGTGTAACCTTATAACATATGACGTTACGCAGCATAACGTTATAACGTATTACGTTATATAGTTTAAAGTCATTACGTATTAGGTTATATAGTATAACGTAATAACGTATTACATTATATAGTGTAATGTTATAACTTATAACGTTACATAGAATAACGTTATAACGTATTCCGTTGTATAGTATAACGCTATAACGCATTACGTTAGTTAGTATAACGTTATAACGTATTACGTTATATAGAATAACGTAATAACGTATTACGTTATATGGTATAATGTTATAACGTATTGCATTTTATAGAATAACGTTATAACGTATAACATTATATGGCATAACGTTATAACGTTTAACGTCATGTAGAATAATGTTATAACGTATTACGACATATGGTATAACGTTATAACGTGTTACGTTATATAATATAATTTTATAACGTATTGCGTTTTATCGTATAACGTTATAACGTATTACGTTTTATAGAATAACGTTATATCGTATTACGTTAGGTAGTTTGGACGAAAAACTTACATCCGGCGGAAGCGTTGCCGCACCGGAAACGATCTCTCTCACGCTGCTAAAATCGCAATTTGGCACCATTGGATGCTTCGCAGGACCAATTAAAACTGGAGGGACCAAAGGTATATGCGTAATTCTGTATTTTTCTACGGAACTGAGTAACGTTTCTATCTCGAAATTTCGCATTATGTACACAGCTGCACCGCAACTTATTCCGTATTCATCATTCCGGACGCATAACCGCGAAATAATGGCAATAAAACTAGTATTCGGTCTCCACGTCGTTTGTCCATTGATCCTGGGGCACTTCGATTAAGAACAAAATGCAATTGAATCGAATATTTATAATTTCAACTAGAATGATAAGAGTTAAGAAGCACAACAATAGAGAAAATATTATATAGTTGATTTGAATAAGGAATGGTTTGTTAATCATATAAAACGAATAATATCTATTTAAATTTGGCATAAATAAAAAATAAATTTCGAAATATATGTGTGGTCTGAGAGCAACCGGATACATTGTGTATATTAATTTAATATATTTACCTTGGAGTTTGGATGAAAAGTAACAAATTTCGATGAGACAACATTACTCTAAGGCTATTGAGGGTGCGCGCCAGGGATATGCAGACATCTGGGTGCCATCCTGTCCGTGGTGTGTGGCCTGGTCTCTGATGTGAATTGACGTTACACTCCCGAGGGAGCAGGAGGGTGGGGAGTGGGGAGTGGTAGAGGCGAGGAAGAAGAGACGGAAGAACAAAAATCAGAGGAAGACAGCCGTCGCCGTTGGAGGAGAGACAGCGAGGAAAGGGGCGAACGTGGCACCGCCGACGAGGGTACGCCAGCAGCAATCCCAGACCAGGACGACAGGCGCGGCGAAAGCGAGCGCCGCCGCAACAAGCAGAGGACCGTCGCAGGCACCGAGGCGGTCACGCTCCCTCGCGCACCGCGAACATCCGCGGCGACTCTGACGCTGAACGAGGGAGCAAGGATGTCGTACGCCGACGTCCTCGAGGCAGCCGGAGCGAAGGTCCCGCTCTCGGAGCTCGGCGTGGAGCAGGTGGGGATGAAGAAGGCGATGACGGGCGCCATCATCATCAGAATCCCTGGAGACAGGGACAGGGAAAAGGCGACGCTGCTGGCGACGCTGCTGGCGACGCTGCTGGCGACGCGTCTGGCCGAGGCGCTATACCCAACTGCGGCGAGAGTCGCCACGCCTACCTGGATGGCGGAGCTTCGAGAGACCGGGATAGACATCTCGGTCAAGAAGGAGGAGCTGCGGAAAGCACTGGCCTCGGCGGCAGGATGCGGCTGCGCGGAGGTTCAGGTCGGCGAGAACGGCGGCAGAGGTGGCCTAGGGTCTGCCTGGATCAACTGCCCGGTGGCAGGAGCCCGGAAAGTATCCCAGGCGGGGAAAATAGCCCTGGGCTGGTCAACCGCCAGGATTCGAGCCATCCCGAAGCGGCCCCTGCAGCGCTTCAGGTGCCTGGAGGTGGGGCACGTACGCGCAACATGCGTGTCCAACGAGGAGCGAGGGCACCTGTGTTACAGTTGCGGCGGAAGCGGACACCGCGCCAGAGGCTGTCCCGCCTCTGCTCCCAAGTGCTCCCTGTGCGAGTCGCTCGCGACGCCCGCCAATCACAGGATGGGCGGTGCGGAATGCCCCCCCCCCGAAAGTCAAGAGGAGGAGACCAATCCGCGAGCCAGCAGCTGCGGAAAGGACACCAGGGAGAACCGCCAAAGCAGCAGCGGCAGATGGTCGGGAGGAGGCCATAGAGGTGACCGAGTAGTTCAAGCGCCTCCTCCAATGCAATCTCTGTGGGTCGAGAAGGGCGCAAGATCTGCTCTTCCAGACCATACGGGAGTGGAGTAATGGTGGTAGCGGTATACGACTCCCCCAACATCGACCTGGCTGCGTACAGGGACTTCCTGGAACGGGTCGGCGAGTGCGTCGGAAGATGCCTCCCCCGCAAGGTACTCGTCCTCTGGGACTTCAATGCCCCCTCGATGCAATGGGGAAATCCCAGGACCAACTCTCGGGGACGGACGCTTACCGATTGGGCAGCGGGTCGCGGGCTCCTGCTGGCAAACAGGGGCTCGGCGAGCACCTGCGTGGCGTGGAGAGGATTGTATTCGCCGTAGAGTTTATACTAGCGGGTAAGAATTGTTATTGAGTATTACTGGATGTGATGTAGCACTCGCAGTGCGCGACAACGTGAGATACAAGAAATACGCGATTTTCTTTAATATCGAGACGCGCACGTGGATAGATTTGACGCCATTATTGTAATGGTAGTGGCAGGACGTACGCGTGGTGCCGAACGATGCGCAGGCGAGGTGGTTTGTCGCGTCGATGGGTGGCGTCGCCACCTTACGGGCAGCACACTAGGGTATGTACGGCCGGCTCGACTTAAGTTCCTATTATGAAGAAATAAAGTCGGGTCGACCAGAGTTCTAGTTATATATCGTTTATTTTATTTATTTCATTTATTTTGCCACTCGAGCCAAACTTCCTTGGTGAATAAATAAGAATAAATGAGTATGAAGGGTGCTGCGTACGTGGAGGCTTTATTTGAGTTACGCGGCGTCGTGTGGGTTGGGGAATGCAGGTATATGCGTTTCTTATATATATTATTTATTTACTTTACTCGTTTATTTATTTAACTATTGGTTGATTATTTATTATTTATTTGTTTTGATATTATTTATTTATTTACTTATTTATTATTAATATTTGTTATTAGTTATGTTGGTTTATTTATTATTTAGTTATTATTCATTTATTTATTTATTTAGTTAGCTGATTGTTTATTTATTTATTACTATATTATCTATTTATACATGCGGTGATCTGCGTGTGTATCATCAGGCCTCTTATTGAAGCGCAGGCGTTAGCTTGATATATTTAGTTTAGTTTAGCGTTATATAAATTTAGCTTGATAGATTTAGTTTATTGTAGCTGTGTAGAAATTTCTAAGATAATATTTAATTATGAGGATATTACTATGTGTTGCTCCTAGATACTTATTTATTTATTTATTCGTTATATATGTCTTATTTCTATTATACTGGCTCTTTGTTGACGACTTGGCGAGTTCTTTCGGTTATGATTGGATACATTCGAACGGTTTTGGCTAGGAGGTGGAACCCCAGGCACCCCCTTGTACAGTAGCAGCGACTGGGGCAAAGGCGAACAGCAAGAGGTTGGCGGTTAGTATTGAAAACCCAAGGATAGTGTCGGACATCAGAATAAGTCACAACGTCACCATATCGGTTGCACCGAGGATTAGGGGGGACGAGGAAGGTGATCCCTTTAAGCCTAGTAGGAAAATTCAGAGGAGTCCCACGATTGGTGGTAGGCCCGATATTGAAGTAGCGGAAGAATTGGTGGTGTACCGAAACTGGATTGAAATTAGCTCAAGACAAGACGGAGGTGATTCTACTTACCGGAAATCGTATCACAAGGTCAAGGACGTCAATATGGGCAAGTACCTGTTGATGACTAAATAGAAGGTTAGGTATCTTGGGGTGCAATAGGACAATAATAGAAAATTCTCATTACATCTAGGAAAGGTGTGTGTCGTGGTTGATACCCTAATAGGAGCGATTAGGACATCGTTGCCGAACGTCAATGGGCCCATCGACTCAGTTAGGAAACTATTACGGAGTGCGGGAGTCGGTGGTGCTTTATGCCACACCGATATGTGTCAAAGCCCTAGCAATACGGAAAAACAATAACATTCCGAAGATGTCGATAGTGATCGAATAAAAGATGAAGGGAAGAGTAGCTCTATTGCAGAGAGGATAATTGGACCAGAAAGCTGATTGACGACGCCTGCATTTTTAATAGAGAACGATTAGGAAAGAGACACACCCAAGATGCTGGGATTGTGATGTCGAAGGTGAAGATGCAGAGCATGCGTTGTTCAATTGCCCCAGATGGGACAATGGAAGTACGTTGTTGGATAATTACGTAGGCGAAATACTGGCAACCAATAACGTAATCGACGTGGTCGTCAATAGCGAGGAGAACTGGGCTAGATTCCAAGGGCTTTGCCGAAAGAAAATGATAGCTCAATCAGGTAGACAAGATAAGGAGAGGAACATGGAGAGAAGAAGGAGAGGATTAACTAGAAGAAGATCATAATAAGATGAGAGGTACACTCAGTAAGAAGACCAACCCTGAAGTAATGCCGAGAGGTGGTTCCAGGGTTGGTTCTTGTACCGATAGAGGAGAGAGACAGAGGAGGGGTTTTTTGGTGGGTAGAGGTGCTATCATCTTGCCAAGTCCCGCATAATCCAGGCGCGCGCTAACGTACCTAGTTATGCGTAACTGCATTCTCCTCTCCTCTCAAAACAAAAAAATGTGCAAAATAGGAATGAGTATGGATATGAATTTTTAAATTACTATCTGTCAATAAATATCCACAATTAGTAAATTTAGGTTTAAGATTATATTATATTTGGGTTAATATACAAATGCGAATGATCTTTTACTATGAAATGCATAAAATAAAAGTAGATATCAATTGGTGCCACCAGATGACTTGTTATTTTGCGTGTTAAGTAAATATACCACAAAATTTCAGTTGATATAATAACCGTCACTTGTTGATAAAATATCGTTGATGTTTGGATAAGGTATGTATTTCTGTTTGTTTTAAAATAAAAACAACAGGTTGTAATAGACGTACGATTATAAATTGTAACGTATCGCTATTAAAAATCATTTTTGTTCTTCTGGAAGATTAGGGAAGAATACTATTCTTTGTTTGTATTCAAGTAAGGACAACGAGAGAGTGAGTGAAGCGTAAAGCATTAGAAAGCGTAGGCGAGAATTTATCTTCAGTAACATTAGTGATGTATGCCTGAAAAAGGCAAACGCGTGTAGAATCTGTGGTTTCAGTTTAATGTTTATACCGATGCAGTTATCTCTTCCTGGCAGACGAATAGTGTTTTTCTAACGCCATATTACGTTTCACCTTCTCTGAGTAGAAATTCGTGATACTCGCAAGTTTAATATTTCAAGTCCTGGCATAATCATTCATTGATTCGGTGTAATTAATACTTGGTTATGTACATGTCGAAATTTGTTTGATTCATTAAGAATGAAAGTAGCGAAAAAATGATTTTGACGGGAACTCTGTTCTTCTATACGAAAAAATGTCAATAAAGAGATATTTTAGTTTCCACTGAAATGAACAAATTATTGAAGGTTTTGAGGATTTTGAATTTTGCAGGAAAACAAGTAGTGCGCAGTTTTTCATGACAAGCGATTTACTCAGTAATTGGAAATAACCAATAGCATTTTTTGTTTAAAAAGAATGGAATTGAAACTAATCAATTATATTATCAAATTTATAAGGTGCTATTTTAGTACACAGTACTGACTTAGAAGTTATTGCTAGAAATGAGAAAAGAGGGTTACATTTTACGACATCGACATTGGAAAAGGTGGAAAATGACTCAATTCGACATGTATATTTTTCTTTCTGTTATGTTTACCGATTTTTCGGGAACGGCTTGATCAATCGGAATGACACTTTTTGCTCCTTGTAAGACATAATTTCCCGTTGGTTCAGATATAAAATATTTTTCTATTTCTTTTTTGTAAACTATTTTTTTTTTCAAAAATCCAATTTTTATATATACAAATTCATCAGTTATTCTGGATTGGATCGAGCTATCGAGATGAAACCTTTTGCATCTTTTAAGAGTAGTCCATTGACTGGTCCCGTTTGCAAAATGTCTCCTTTTTGTTCATTGTTAAGTATTATTATTGCAAAGAATTCGTTATTTATCAATTTCATTTACGTCTGCTCAGTGATTATTCTGCAACTGTTGGTCTGATAACGAGATGATTCTAAAACAACAGCCTGAGCAAGTAGTTTGAAATCGTGTTTTTCAACTTAGTCTTCAATTCGTGTTTCCATTGCGCGAAACATTGGCTGGTTGTTATTGTTGCTGTCGTATAAGAGAAATTTCTTGACATATCTGCGTACATCGTATTTTGCCCCTAATATTTCAGAGGTGTACAGCTAGAATAAAATTGTCTTTCACTTGCTTATATTAATTTCTACTGTCCATAAATAGCCATGCATTTTGTCGAATATTTGTTGTAGATGGCTTTCGGATTTTAAAGCTTTATTGTCTCTCGCGCATATTAGTGGGTCATTCGCGAATATTATCGCTTCTTTATTTTTATCGCTATTTGCGCTACAATTTACATCGCTATAAATTAAATAAAATGGGGGAGTTCACGGCTTCTTGTTATGGGTCGTCTTTGATTTTAGATACTTTGTTTAAACTGTTCTGGCTGTTACGTAAAATTGTTTGTTACGTAACATGTTCTAAATTATGACTATTATTTGGTGTAATCTATCTAAGTACTAGCCATAGCGCTGCTTGACTTCCGTAAATGGACGAGAACGAGTGTTATTTATATTTCTATATGTCGGAGATGAAAGGACACCGGAACCTTCCCTTTGGAACTCTGGGAAGATCCCTTAACACTGTAACCTAGATTCTACCATAGCCGTAATTAAGCAATTATCGTCATTCAATCCGATTGTATTTTCTCGAGATATGTGACAATGAGCTTCGGCTCGAGGCGACAACCAGTCGCCGAACGTAGCCGCGGTCAAGGAATCAACGTTTTGTCTAACAAAGGTATGGAGTAATAGTGTAGCTCTCGTCAAAAATTGTTGAAGTGATCATTACTTCCAGGAAAACTCTACATCTGGTCTTTTTAGTTTTCTCAAGTACTGAAACCATCGAGGGCGTATAGACAAAAGACAGCGACGAAGGCAGACCTTAAACAGTAGACAGGCGACGTTGGCTTCGGGGTTTTCAGTTATAGGGTAACACTGCTAGCGTGCGGATTTGGACCAGTTCAAATTGTATTCTTACTTATAATTACACTTCTGTATGAAAATATACTATCTACCTTACAATTTATTCACGACTTTCTCTGTTTATACACCAAATAACCTCAACAAAAAAAAAATAGTTGTAGTGGCACTCGACAGTAAACATTCCAACCGTTGCTGTTCGTGGATCACGGCATGCAGATCCTCTTCATCTCCACAGTACATGTTCAGCTAGCCTGAGGACCCGTTATAAATCTCAAGATATAGTTAACTAAGGTCCTTCAAA
>NW_022883243.1:0-19045 GCF_011952255.1 Bombus vosnesenskii | reverse complement strand
AAGATAGAGGCCTGTGACAGTATTCAGCTTGGTAAACTTTGAACAGAGCATATTGATAAGCCAGAGTAACTAACATACAACCTTTTTTTTCTTTTTTTTTTTTACGTGGAGAAATCCTCATGGACACTCCGCTGTTGCAGTAATTGCGAAACAGCAGAGTAGTGTCGGACTCTTACCGACTAAAACTCCACGATGACCGCCCGACGCGTATGACAGAGGTGCTCCAGGATTCTCTTATGAATTAACTTCAGTTGCACCCCCTTCACTCGTTCTCTAGTTCTAGCCAGTCCTAATATTTCCTGACTATTGAATTGGCGTTAGGAGGGGCCATTACCCCTAGCGCTGTCTCTCCTTATTGATATTCACCGGAGGCTTGTCTTGTGTGCTTCGACAACTCGCATACAACCTGGTGGTACAAGCTATGAAAAAACCTCCCCGGACATGAGAAAATACATTTGCCCAGATAACGTACGAAAGGTATTAGAGCCCACCAAATAAGATTTGCTACAATTTGCTGTAGTACGTCACAATAAGCCTATGAGTTTCGCGCGTCAGACGATTTTCGAATTAGTTGATGCTTGGATGTTCAAGATACGGAAGCGCGGAGAGATGATACGTTTATGTATAACTTGATCATGGTGCAACCCATTCGTCAGCCAGAAAACTTCATGCACGATTTTCTAAAAAGAAACACATTTCCCCCCTTCCTTATGCCGTACCAATCCTCTCTCGTCGCTCCTTATCTCATACACAGACAGGCCAAATAATGTTGCTGATGACCGCCAACAGCCTGGGTTCATGTACGGGTCTCTTGCCTGCGACAGAAATTTGTTATGTGTAGTATGCGGGGCAGAAAAGCACTTTTGCCATTAATATGAACTAGAAGATTGCAGAAAAATTGTAAACATTTTCCAAATTTTATTAATTTCATTTCATTTCTTAAAGTCTACAAAACTGTTAATCAACATTAAGCAAATATACAAAATCTTGTCGTACAGAATAATGGAGCGAATATTAGAAACGATACTACTAAATCTACAAGCTAAAATGTACTATACAAATTTTCTTTAAACTATAAGACATGCAAAGTATATATTTCTGGAAATAAAAAATATCGGATCAAACACTCTTCGAACATACTTCGAACGCTCATTATTACGTATATTACCAAACCAATGCATACAATATAATATATAAACTAAGCCAACGAAAGGCGCAGAGACTGGAGAACATGGGGTCCCTGAGCGTGCAGTACGCTTCAGCATCGTTGCGAACACCAACTCCCTCCGCTTGTCCCAATGCCATCTCGAACGGTGAGACTGCAAACAGAAAATATCCATATATACATCAAGATAGTAATGCAATTTCTATTCTTGCAGCACCGACGTAATACACGGTGCTCCGTAATCGCTCGATATTCCATATAGTTGTTGAAATCTCTACGCATTAGGTAGATAAAACGTTGCGAGAAATCCTCTTGTCACAGTTAGGTCTTCCAAACCTGATCGCTTGCATTTTCCCCGCTACTTCAGCGTTGTAACGTTACTTTTATTTCTGCCAACTTAGGCACGACATCGTCTAAACTGCCCAATTCAGGACACGATGGCTCCTCCCGGGGATTCTGTTGAGACGATCCCGGATTTTCCGTGTCCTCACCATTGTAGAGCTCATAATTTGTATAATATACCTTCTTCTTCAAGCATTGTTTTTTATATTTCTGCCATTTTGAAGCTGCTGATAATCGCCCGATGCGTAAATCATTTTTAGCTTTGGAAAGAGCGCACGTCAGCATTGCTTCAATCCGTAAATCGCGTCTGCGCTTTCGGCGACACTTTGATCTTTTGCGGCGAACTTCGTCAATCCAAGTTAGTAACCGTTCAGCTTCTGGCTTGTCGGCGTTAGTTTTCGAAAGTCCCTTCTTTGTCCTCGCCATGCTTTCTCAATTATTTCACCTAATTATTGAGTAAGTAAAAAGTATACCAATCTGTATCCGGCTCCTGTTTGTTGTAGAACAATACAGAAGAGATTCACACAACTGCACACAAAGGATTTGAAACCACCGAGCAAAACACCCTCCTCACAGCACAGTCGTAAGATGACTATGGGAAGTCTACGCTGCGCGTCTGAAGTCCGCTGTCTATACCCCCTCCTCTGTCTTTATGACGTAGTCTTACGCGCGAAAATGGAAACTAGTTCCGTGTAAAATCTTACGTTGGCCTTACATTCTCAGAAATTTTGAAAAATTCTTCAATCCAATTAATTTTTAAATATATGTGCGACAATTTTAATGCTAAATTTTATATATTTTGTACATTATATTAAAATTCTTCATTTACAGGAAATAATCAATAGCGTATTGTTGAGGTTGTTCGGTGTATAAACAGAGAAAACACGTGGATAAATTGTAAGGTAGAAAATATATTTAAATAGAAGTGTAATAAGTAAAAATACAATTTGAGCTGGTCCAGATCCGCAAGCTAGCTGTGTTACCTAATAACTGAAAAACCCCGAAGCCAACGTCGCCCGTTTACTGTTTATGGCCTGACTTCGTCGCAGTCTTTTGTCTACACGCTGTCGATGGCTTCAGTGCTTGAGAAAATTAAAAAAGACCAGATGTAGAGCTTTCTTAGAAGTGGTAACCACTTCAACACTATATAACGTAATACGTTATAACGTTATACTATATAACGTAATACGTTATTACGTTTTCTGTGTAACGTAATACGTTCTAAATTATACTATATAGCGTAATAAGTGATAACGTTACACTATATAACGTAATACGTTATAACTTAATTCTAAGTAATGTCATAAGTTATAAAGTTATACTGTATAACGTAATGCGGTGTAACGTTATACCATATAACGTAATACGTTATAACGTTATACTCTTTAACGTAGTACGTTATTGCGTTATTCTTTATAACGTAATACGTTATTACGTTGTTCTTTATAACGTAATACGTTATAACGTTATTCTGCAGAACGTCATGCGTTATAACGTTTCTCTATATAATGTAATACGGTATAACGTTATACCTATATAACGTAATACGTTATAAAATTATACTATATAACGTAATACGTTATTACGATGTTCTGTATAACGTAATACGTTATAAAATTATACTATATAGCGTAATAAGTTATAACGTTATACTATATAACGCAATACGTTATAACGTTATACCATATTCCGCAACACGTTATTACGTTATTCTTTATAACGTAATACGTTATAAAGTTATACTGAATAACGTAATAAATTATAACGTTATACTATATAACGGAATACGTTATTACGTTATTCTTTATAACGTAATACGTTATAAAGTTATACTGTATAACGAAATATGTTAAAACGTTATTCAGCGGAACGTCATGCGTTATAGCGTTACTCTATATAATGTAATACGGTATAACATTATACTATATAACGTAATACGTTATAACGTTATACTATATAACGTAATACGTTATTACGTTGTTCTGTGTAACGTAATACGTTATAAAACTATTCTATATAGAGTAATAAGTTATAACGATATACTCTATAACGTAGTACGTTATAATGTTACACTGCCTAACGTAATACGTTATAACGTTATACTATAAAACGTAATACGTTATAACGTTATACCATATAGCATTATACTATATAACGTAATACGTTATAACGTTATACCATATAACGTAATACGTTATAACTTAATTCTATGTAATGTCATATGTTATAACGTTATACTGTATAGCGTGATACGATGTAGCGTTATACTATATAACGTAATACGTTATAACGTTATTCTATGTAACGTCATACGGTATAATGTTATACTACTTAACGTAATACGTTATAACGTTATAACATATAACGTGCTACGTTATAGCGTTACACTGCCTAATGTAATACGTTATAACGTTACACAATATAATGTAATACGTTATAACGATATACTCTATAACGTAGTACGTTATAATGTTACACTGCCTAACGTAATACGTTATAACGTTATACTATAAAACGTAATACGTTATAAAATTATACTATATAGCGTAATAAGTTATAACGATATACTCTATAACGTAGTACGTTATAATGTTACACTGCCTAACGTAATACGTTATAACGTTATACTATAAAACGTAATACGTTATAGCGTTATATCATATAGCATTATACTATATAACGTAATACGTTATAACGTTATACCATATAACGTAATACGTTATAACTTAATTCTATGTAATGTCATACGTTATAACGTTATACTGTATAACGTGATACGATGTAGCGTTATACTATATAACGTAATACGTTATAACATTATTCTATGTAACGTCATACGGTATAATGTTATACTACTTAACGTAATACGTTATAACGTTATACCATATAACGTTATACGTTATAACGTTATTCTATGAAATGCAATACGTTATAACGTTATTCTGTGTAACGTCATACGTTATAACGTTACACTATATAACCTCATACATTATAACGTTACACTATATAACGTAACTCGTTATAACGTTATACCATATAACGTAATACGTTATTACGTTGTTCTATATAAAGTAATACGTTATAACGTTATTCTGCGGAACGTCATGCTTTATAAAATTACTCTATATAATGTAATATGATATAACATTATACTATATAACGTAATACGGTATAACGTTATACTATATAACATAATACGTTATAACTTTATACTATAAAACGTAATACGTTATAACGTTATTCTATGTAACGTCATACGTTATAAAATTATACTATATAAAGTAATACATTTTAACGTTATACTATATAACGTAATACGGTATAGCGTTGTACTATATAACGTAATACGTTATAACATTACACTATAAAACTGATTATGTTACAACGTTATACCATATGTCGTAATTCGTTATAACGTTATTCTATAAAATGCAATACGTTATAATGTTATACCATAAAACGTAATACGTTATTACGTAATGCCATATAGTGCAATACGTTACAACGTTATCCTATAAAATGCAATACGTTATACCGTTATACCATATAACGTGATACGGTATAACGTTATACTACATAACATAATACGTTATAACTTTATACTATAAAACGTAATACGTTATAACGTTATTCTATGTAACGTCATACGTTATAAAATTATACTATATAAAGTAATACATTATAACGTTATACTATATAACGTAATACGGTATAACGTTATACTATATAACGCAATACGGTATAACGTTATACTATATAACGTAATACGTTATAACATTACACTATAAAACTGAATATGTTATAACGTTATACCATATGTCGTAATCCGTTATAACGTTATTCTATAAAATGCAATACGTTATAATGTTATACCATATAACGTAATACGTTATAACGTTATACCATAAAATGTAATACCTTATAACTTTATACTATATAACGTAATACGTTATAACGTTATTCTATGTAACGTCATACGTTACAACGTTACACTATATAATGTAATATGTTATTACGTTGTACTATAAAACGTAATACGTTATAACGTCATACCATATAACTTTATACTATAAAATGTAATGCGTTATAACGTTATTCTATAAAATGCAATACATTATAACGTTATACAATATGTCGTAATCCGTTATAACGTTATTCTATAAAATGCAATACGCTATAATGTTATACCATATAACGTAATACGTTATAATGCTACACTACCTAACGTAATTCGTTATAACGTTATAGTATCTAATGTAATACGTTATAACGTTATACTTTATCACGTAATACGTTATAGCATTATACCATATAACGTAATACGTTATAACGTTATACTATAAAATGCAATACGTTATAACGTTATACCATATAACGTAATACGTTATAACGTTATTCTATGTAACGTCATACGTTATAAAATTATACTATATAACGTAATACGGTATCACGTTATACTATATAACGTAATAAGGTATAACTTTATACTATAAAACGTAATACGTTATTACATTATACTGTATAACGTAATACGTTATAACATTACACTATAAGATGTAATACGTTATAACGTTATTCTATAAAACGTAATACGTCATAACGTTAGACTATATAACGTGATACGATATAACGTTATACTATATAGCGTCATACGTTATAACGTTACACTATATAACGTCATACATTATAACGTTACACTATATAACGTAACTCGTTATAACGTTATACCATATAACGTAATACGTTATTACGTTGTTCTATATAAAGTAATACGTTATAACGTTATTCTGCGGAACGTCATGCTTTATAAAATTACTCTATATAATGTAATATGATATAACATTATACTATATAACGTAATACGGTATAACGTTATACTATATAACATAAGACGTTATAACTTTATACTATAAAACGTAATACGTTATAACGTTATTCTATGTAACGTCATACGTTATAAAATTATACTATATAAAGTAATACATTTTAACGTTATACTATATAACGTAATACGGTATAGCGTTATACTATATAACGTAATACGTTATAACATTACAGTATAAAACTGATTATGTTACAACGTTATACCATATGTCGTAATTCGTTATAACGATATTCTATAAAATGCAATACGTTATAATGTTATACCATAAAACGTAATACGTTATTACGTAATGCCATATAGTGCAATACGTTACAACGTTATCCTATAAAATGCAATACGTTATACCGTTATACCATATAACGTGATACGGTATAACGTAATACTATATAACATAATACGTTATAACTTTATACTATAAAACGTAATACGTTATAACGTTATTCTATGTAACGTCATACGTTATAAAATTATACTATATAAAGTAATACATTATAACGTTATACTATATAACGTAATACGGTATAACGTTATACTATATAACGTAATACGGTATAACGTTATACTATATAACGTAATACGTTATAACATTACACTATAAAACTGAGTATGTTATAACGTTATACCATATGTCGCAATTCGTTATAACGTTATTCTATAAAATGCAATACGTTATAATGTTATACCATATAACGTAATACGTTATAACGTTATACCATAAAATGTAATACATTATAACGTTATACTATATAACGTAATACGTTATAACGTTATACAATATAGCGTTATACTATATAACATAATGCGTTATAAAGTTATACTATAAAACGTAATACGTTATAAAGTTATACTAAAGAACGTAATACGTTATAACTTTATACCGTATAACGTAACACGTCTTAACGTTTTTCTATGTAACGTCATACGTTATAACGTTATTCTGTAGAACGTCATACGTTATAACATTACACTATATAATGTAATACGGTATAACGTTACTCTATATAACGTAATACGTTATAACGTTATACTATGTAACGTAATACGTTATAATGTTATACTACCTAACCTAATACCTTATAACATTATACCATATAATGTAAAACGTTATAACGTTATTCTATGAAATGCAATACGTTATAACGTTATACCATATAACGTAATACGTTATGTCGTTATAACTTTACACTATAAAACGTAATACGTTATAACGTTATAGCATATATCGTAATACGGTATAACGTTATACTATATAACATAATACGTTATAACTTTATACTTTAAAACGTAATACGTTATAATGTTATTCTATGTAACGTCATACGTTATAAAATTATACTATATAAAGTAATACATTATAACATTATACTGTATAACGTAATACGGTATAACGTTACACTATATAACGTAATGCGTTGTAACATTACACTATAAAACTGAATATGTTATAACGTTATACCATATGTCGTAATCCGTTATAACGTTATTCTATAAAATGCAATACGTTATAATGTTATACCATATAACGTAATACGTTATAACGTTATTCTATGTAACGTCATGCGTTATAAAATTATACTATATAAAATTAGACACTATAACATTATACTATATAACGTAATACGGTATAACGTTATACTACATAACGTAATACGTTATAAAATTACACTATAAAACTGAATATGTTATAACGTTATACCATATAACGTAATACGTTATTACGTTATGCCATATAGTGTAATACGTTATAACGTTATCCTATAAAATGCAATACGTTATACCGTTATACCATGTAACGTAATACGTTATAGCGTTATTCTATGTAACGTCATACGTTATGAAATTATACTATATAAAGTAATACGTTATAACGTTATACTATATAACATAATACGTTGTAACGTTATACCATATAATGTAATACGCTATAATTTTATTCTATAAAATGCAATACGTTATAACGTTGTACCATATAACGTAATACCTTATAACGTTATTCTATGTAACGTCATACGTTATAAAATTATACTATATAAAGTAATACGTTATAACGTTGTACTATATAACGTAATATGGTATAACGTTATACTATATAACGTAATACGTTACAACTTTATTTTATGTAACGTCATACGTTATAAAGTTATACCATATAACGTAATACGTTATAACGTTATTCAATATAACGTAATACGTTATAACGTTGTACCATATAACGTAATACTTTATAACGTTATTCTATGTAACGTCATGCGTTATAACGTTATTCTATGTAACGTTATACGTTATAACGTTACACTATATAACGTGATACGATATAACGTTATACTATATAACGTCATACGTTATAACGTTACACTATATAACGTAACTCGTGATAACGTTATTCAATATAACGTAATACGTTATTACGTTATACTATATAACGTAATACTTTATAACGTTATTCTATGTAACGTCATGCGTTATAACGTTATTCTATGTAACGTTATACTTTATAACGTTACACTATATAACGTGATACGATATAACGTTATACTATATAACGTCATACGTTATAACGTTACACTATATAACGTAACTCGTTATAACGTTATACTATATAACGTAATACGTTATTGCGTTATACTATATAACGTAATAAGTTATAACATTGTAGTATCGTGGACGAAAGGCCTAAGAAATATCGGGCGAACTATAAACAATGTCGCCAGAAAGTCGAAGCACCGACAGGCCCAACAATGTATCGTCGGTCTTTCGGTCGAATAGGTTACGCAAAAAAAGGCCTACGTGACTTTGACTACGAGCGGTTGCGGAGCACGTGCGTGGTGGGGCTAAGAAAAAGACAAAGGAACGACGAGTCAGTCGAAAAACAGAGTGTGATTAGAAAAGCAGAGTGCGAGTCGAAAAGCAGAGTGCGAGTCGAGGAGCCGTGTGCGAGTTGAGCGGAGACAGAGGTTGCGAGTGGCGTTGCCGAGAGAGTGTGGATTGCGCTGTTTTCTGTGCGTTTGGCGTGAATAGTTCAGATTGAACAACAATCGTCTTTTTCTGTCTGATTAACATCTCTATTGTCCACTCTTTGTAAACACATTATATCACGATATTACAACATTATACTATAAAACGTAATACGTTATAAAGTTATACTATATAACATAATACGTTATAACTTTATACTATAAAACGTAATACGTTATAACGTTATTCTATGTAACGTCATACGTTATAAAGTTATACTATATAAAGTAATACATTATAACGTTGTACTATATAACGTAAAACGGTATAACGTTATACTATATAACGTAATACGTTATAACATTACACTATCAAACTGAATATGTTATAACGTTATACCATATGTCGTAATTCGTTTAAACGTTATTCTATAAAATGCAATACTTTATAATGTTATGCTCTATAACGTAATACGTTATAACGTTATACCATATAACGTAATACGTTATAACGTTATTCTATGTAACGTCATACGTTACAAAATTATACTATATAAAGTAATACATTATAACATTATACTATATAACTTAATACGTTATAACGTTATACCATATAACGTAATACGCTATAACGTTATTCTATGAAATGCAATACGTTATAACGTTATTCTATGTAACGTCATACGTTATAACGTTACACTATATAACGTGATACGATATAACATTATACTATATAACGTCATACGTTATAACGTTACACAATATATCGTAACTCGTTATAACGTTATACTATATAACGTAATACGTTATAACTTTATACTATAAAACGTAATACGTTATAACGTTATTCTATAAAACGGAATACGTCATAACGTATACCATATAACGTAATACGTTATAATGTTATACTATATAACGTCATACGTTATAACGTTACACTATATAATGTAATATGTCATTACGTTATACTATAAAACGTAATACGTTATTACGTTATACTGTATAACGTAATACGTTATAACTCTATACTATAAAACGTAATACGTTATAACGTTATTCTATAAAACGTCATACGTTATAACGTTATTCTGTCGAACGTCATGCGTTATACCGTTACTCTATATAATGTAATATGATATAACGTTATACTATATAACGTAATACGGTATAACGTTATACCATATAACGTAATACATTATAACGTTATTCTATAAAACGGAATACGTCATAACGTTATACTATATAACGTGATACGATATAACGTTATACTATATAACGTCATACGTTATAACGTTACACTATATAATGTAATATGTCATTACGTTATACTATAAAACGTAATACGTTATAACGTCATACCATATAACGTTATACTATATATTGTAATACGTTATTAGGTTACACTATCTAACGTTATATGTTATTACGTTATACTATAAAACGTAATACGTTATAACGTTATTCTATAAAACGGAATACGTCATAACGTTATACCATATAACGTAATACGTCATAACGTTATACCATATAACGTAATACGTTATAATGTTATACTACTTAACGCAATACGTTATTACGTTATTCTATGTAACGTAATACGTTATAACGTTATTCTGCGGAACGTCATGCGTTATAACATTACTCTATATAATGTAATACGAGATAACGTTATATTATATAACGTAATACGGTATAACGTTATACCATATAACGTAATACGTTATAACGTTATACCATATGACGTAATACGTTATAACGTTATACTATATAACATAATACGTTATTACGTTATTACGTTATCCTATAGAACGTAATACGTTATAACGTTATTCTGCGGAACGTCATGCGTTATAACGTTATTCTATATAAGGTAAATCGGTATAACGTTATACTATATAACGTAATACGTTATTACGTTATTCTATCTAACGTAATACGTTATAAAATTATACTTGTCGGAGATAAGGTGACACCGGTGCCTTCCCTCTGAAACCTCGGGAAGATCCATAGAAACATTGTAATTAAAATCTACAGTTGTAACTAAACGATTTGCCGTCATTCTAACCAATTGTATTTGTTTAAGTCTTGTGACAATGAGCTTGGGCTCAAGGCGACAATTAGTCGCCGAACGTGGCCGCGGTCAACGGGACGAAGTCTCCATCTAACAAAGGCATTAAGTAACCCTATAGCTCTCCTTAAACGAAAGATTTGTAGCGGCACGTGGCAGTAAACATTCCAACGGTTTCTATCCCGTAGCTCGCCGCACGTAGATCCTATTCTCCGGGCAGGATGTTTACCAGATGCCGACGCGTCTCCGCAGTACGTGATCGGCTAGCCCGAGGACCGTTATAAACACTAATATCTAGGTACCTGAAATCCTTCAACAGATAAACAATCTTTGTCCTAGTTACAGGAAGACAGGAGGGACCTATTTTTCCACGAACGACGTCTCCCACTAGCAACCTTCCCTCGAGGGCGGCTAGCATCCTTTTCTAACTACCGATATGGAGATTGGCCAATTAGCAGCAACGTCAATTTCCCTTACTTTCCGAACGTAGGATATCCCCGACGAATCCGATGATCTCGTGTCCTTAGACACGCCCCATCATAGTTTTCCTCTGAGGTATCACCGGGACGGAAAGTCATTCTCTCTTGCGATTTTATCGACAAAAAGATTAACGCCTTACGGTCAGTGAATATTAACAAAGAATCCGACTTAGATTTTGCGAGTGCGTACGACTACCATCCCGTTGTCCGCGGATTCGTTATCGAACCTAAGGCCATTGTCACTAGCGTCGCGAGTGTGTGATCATTGTGAGTTTGTGTCAACTCTGTAACATTTTTGCGTGTGTCAATAAAAGTAACTTCAGTGTAAGAAAATGGATAGCTTCAGTGAAGAATCCTTACCTGTACCAAGCCCCCGCCACGAGGACGACTCGGGCCCAGATTCGGACATTGACTCAACATATATATTACAATTATTTTATTTAATTACATATAAAATTTATATAAATTTATTTGAAGATTATTAATAATTTTTTTTATTTGATAAATTTTATAAATTTTTAAATTTTAATATATTTTATAAGTTTCTATATTTTAAATTTTAATGTTTTAGTAAAAATTTATTTATTTATATATATATAAATATATAATATAAATGAAATAATTTAATGATTAGTAATTTAATTAGAATAATGTTAATAAATTTAATTTATAAATATTTTAAAAATATTTAATATTATTTTAATTAAATTTTTTATATATTAATATAAATATATAATTATAAAATTTTGAATTTATTTTAGACTGATGAAAATTGGTCACCTTACGATCGCGTTGGTTTATTTATGCTGGTCGAGGGGATACCGGTAAATTTCCATTCGCCTTTGTTAGACGGTTGCATGAAGCGGCGACATTGTTTTTGCCCGAAGTTTACTTATTATTATTACAGTATGTCCTAACGTTGTTGATACTCCGAGGCAAGATCACACGTGGCTCGATTTGTCCCTCAGCTCGTGTGTCGCTACAATATTATATAAATTTTTATGTATGGGATGCGGAACAAATTAAACGGGTTTGAAAAAAGCAAATTCTTGAACTAAAACAGCAACAATTATTAGTAGCAAAAATATCGAAAGTAATAAGAAGAAGTTGTAAAATACACGATTTCTTAAAAAATGTTGCAGATTATGACAAAAAGAAAAGCACTGGTCGGTCGTCATCGTTATCCGATCGTGATAAGCGAGCAATTTTGCGTGTAGCAAGTACCAGTACTATTTTCAGACGAAAAATAATCAACTTGGATGATCCTGATGGGATTATTTTCATGACATAAGAAAAGAGACAATGTCGGCAATTCGAAGACAAATAGGAGGAGGCAGCGTGATGGTTTGGGCCGGCATCAGTTATTTCGGCAAGACATGTATCAAGTTCATCGATGGGAGAATGAATAGTGTCCGGTACATAAATTTATTCAACGAACAAATAAATAATCATGCAGAACGCGTTTCTGGACCTGATTACATCTTTCAACAAGATAATGCACCTGTACACACATCAGGATTGGTCCAATCATACTTTAATGCAAATATATATCTGTTTTGCCGTGGCTAGCACGCTCCCCGGGCCTTAATGTTATTAAAAATTGCTGGGCAGAACTTGTTCACGGCGTATACGCGAATGGAAAGCAGTGTCAACACGTACAAGAATTAAAAAATGCAATTGTACGCGAATGGGATACATTGAGTCAAAATTATATTCAGAAACTACATAAATCGATAGCAAATCGTACAATAGAAGTAATAGAAAATAAAGGGGGATGTACTCATTTTTTTTGTTACACACTAAATCTCATAATATTTTTAATTATTTTCAACAAACCGCATATCCTGAGCTCATAATGTTTTGATACTATACGTTACAGACGAAAAACGTTACATGCGTCATTGAGCAATTGAAGATAGCTCACATGGGCTATCTCTTTCATGGGCATGATCGCATTCAAAGATCATGGTTTATATAAAATAAGTAGTTACATTGAAAGGCAAGAATCGCACGCTAAAAATGTGGAAAAATGACAAATAAGGAAAAATTCCACAGGATCTTAGGGCATGTAAACTTTAATTATTTAGATACAATGTGTAAAAAAAAAATTAGTTGAGGGAATGCCAGAAAATTTTGAGTAAGTACAATTAAAATGTGGCACACGTGTCCAAAATAAAATGCACAATTTACCGTTCCAAAATAACCGTAGTAGAGCACGCGAGATTTTAGAATTAGTACATACCGATTTAAATGGACCTCATAAAAATACCGGGTTTGATGGATCTAGATATTTCTTAACATTTATAGACGATTACAGTAAGTGCGCATTGATTTATACTTTGAAATCAAAAGATGAAGTTTACATTTGTTTCCTTGATTATACGAACAAAATGGAAAATCTTACTGGTAAGAAGATAAAGAGATTAAGATGCGATAATGGAAAAGAATATATGAACAAAAACATGTACAATCTAACTAGGGCAAAGGAAATTGTCGTGGAACCATGCCCACCTTATGTTCACGAATTAAATGGAACAGCTGAGCGCTACAATAGAACAATTATGAATTCCGCTAGATGCTTATTACATGATTCAAAGCTGAATATTAAATATTGGCCGGAAATAGTTAGAGCCGCGGCGTACTTAAAAAATAGGACCATTACGAACACATATGAAAATAAAACACCATTTGAAATATTTTTTAAAAGGAAACCGAATATAAATAATTTAAGATTGTACGGAAGTAGAGTTTTCGTAAGAATACCTGAAATTAAAATAAATCGAAATGGGACAAAATAGCAGACACTGGGATACTTGTAGGTTATGAAAACATTGGATATAGGATCCTAGTTAATAATAAAATTATAATTGCAAGGCACGTAGAATTTATAGATGAAGATGATAATTTAGACGGATTTCAAGGAGAAGATGAATCAGACAATGAAACAGAAAAGGATTTTGACGAACATTCGGATTCAAACGAAATTCATGAAAATGAAATAAATGACGAAAAGGTCGAGCAGGCTGCAATAAAAGCGGAGAGAAAGTTAAGTAACAAATCAGAAAGAAAACTTGAGGACATAGAAAATAATTTGAGAAGGTCAGGACAGGGAAGAAAGAAACCTCAAAGATATGGCCAAACGAGCTCATATTTCATTTATGTGAATGTAGTTAGCGCAGACAGTCCTCAAACCTATGAAGAAGCTTTAAGTGGAGATGACAGCGGTTCATGGAAAGAAGCAATGGATCGAGAAATGAATAGTTTAATCAAAAATAAGACCTGGCAACTAGTAGAGAAACCAAAAGACAAAAAGTATTAGACTTGAAATGGGTATATACGAATAAATCTGATAATCGTAAGAAAGCACGATTAGTCGTTCGAGGCTTCCAACAAAATGAAGTACTGGAAGATTTATACTCTCCAGTGGCAAAAATGCAAACGTTGAAGTTATTACTATCTTATTGTTGTCAATATGGTTTGACGATTATGCAAATGGATGTAGAAACAGTATTCCTAAACGAAACTATAAAATCGGAAGTATTTGTAAAACAACCTATAGGTCACGACAATAAAAGCGGGAAAGTATGTAAATTAACAAAAACGTTATATGGATTGCATGAAAGTTCAAGAGCTTGGTATGAATGTTTCCACGAGTATATGAAAAAATTAGGATTTCAAAGAAGTAAGAGTGATTATTGTCTGTATATGAAGTATGAGAGCGATGATGTTATATATTTAATTCTATTCGTAGACGACTTATTAACATGTGGAAAAAACAAAAGAAAAATCGATGAGATTAAAAACAAATTGTCAAACCAATTTGCGATGAAGGACTTAGGTGAAGTAAAGACTTACTTAGGAATAAACATTGAATACGATAATAAGAAGTGTAAGATGAAATTAGATCGAAGTAGTTATATAGAGTCATTAGCGAAACAATATAATATAGAAAATAGTAAATTTTACATCAATAGTATAATTTACATCAATGGAACAAAACTTAAGTTTAGAACCCGCACAATCAGCCTCAGACGATATAAGATATAGAAATCTCATAGGAGCTTTATTATATATTAGTACTGGAACAAGATTAAACGTTAGAGATAGTGTAAACTATTTAAGTCGATTTCAAAACAGTTACAACGAGACCCACTATAAATATGCATTGAGAATTTTGAAATATTTATATTTAACTAGGAAATTAAAGTTATAAAAACTTATAAAAGAAATTTGAATGCTGAAGTTATTGATTGTTTTGTTGACGCTGATTGGGCTGGAGATAAAGTAGATAGAAAATTCACTACGGGATTTATCATAAGATTTTTCGGAAACGCAATTTACTGGAAATCAAGAAAGCAAAGTGGCGTGACAAAATCATCAACAGCCGCCGGGTATGTAGCTTTATCGGAAGCTGTGAGCGAAATTAAATTTGTAAGAGAATTGTTGAAAGATTTCAAAATAATGATCGAGACGCCAATAAAAATTTACGAAGATAATTCTGGAGCGATTGCGATATCAAAATTTGGTAGCTTGACAAAAAATTCTAAGCACATTGAAGTTCATTTCCATTTTGTGCACGAAAGTTACGAAAATAAAGAGATTGACATTATAAAAGTAGATTCAGAAAATAATGTAGCTAATATTTTAACGAAGGCTATAGGGAGAAACAAATGTGAAAATTTTAGATTACTTTTAAGAATAGTTTGATTGACTTATAAAAGGAAATGAATATGCAGCACAAAAAATTGAGGAGGTGTGTTGAGATTTGTATAATTTTCTGTGCTGGACTGGGTTAAGTGCGTAGTAGAGATACTTGTATGTGGGTATCAGTGTGTGGAGGTATCAGTGTGTGGAGGTATGTGTGTGGGCGGCGTCTCGAAAGCAGATAAATGTAAACTGTTCAGTCGGTTAACAGTCGGGTATAGAAGAAAGTGCTGAGACGCGTGCAAGTGTGTATCGATGAATATATAAGAAATCCTCCATAAAATAAATATATTACTACTCTAATGTTAATCCTCAGTATCAATTTAGTGTTCCTATAACATTATTTCGGCTTCAAAGATCGACAATTCTCAACATCAGTACAAAAATCTGAGCAAACCAATAATCAGATTACCCACTACTAAATCTATCAACATTCTATTCCTCAGAAGTTCTCCCAGAAAATTTTAAGTACGCGCATCGTATCTTTTTAAAACCTATCACATCATTGATCGCGTCTCGCCGCTAACAGAATCTCTAGTACCACTATTCGCCAATTTTCACTAGCCCTTTTATTGCCATAACTTGAAAGCGTATAAATGCCAGAAAGAATATCTCCACGTCCCGTAACCGGAGGCTTTTCATTTTCCAGAATTGTTGAATTTCGCGTTGTACGCCTGGAAAAGGGGCGAGAGTACACGTACGCGAGCCCACTACGATTAATCATTCTGTTTTTCGATGCTGCCTCTCCCGACTTCGAGCTACCTCGTTTTTTTTTTTCGTTTTCGGCCAGTTATCATGGAGGAGTCGGGGGTAATTGTTTGCTCACAGTACGAATAACAAGGGCGTCAAAAGCCGGACGAGCCAGCAGATTCGTTAGGCAAGCATTTAACGAAAAATGACGCGGCGTTTCCCCGAGCTGTCTCCACCCATTCTCGTCCGGTTAGTTTGTGTTTTAACTCGTTACGTCCATCCCTTTCGTCGATCAAAAAAAGAACTACTACTACTACTACTACTACAAATACTAAAAGCGAGCATAATGACAAAGTAGTAACAAGAATCGTCGTAACCTCTTCTTTCTTCGGGCGGAATGCCCACTGAAACTTACATCTAAGCTCGAGACTTTCTAAATAGCAAACCAAAAAATAAAGTACAAAGGTGAAATAAAAAGATAAATCGCGGAAGCTGATCCAAGTGCACATAAATGAACAACGATCATATAGCGATCGCTGTCCGTTCACATCTGCATGCTCGAGCAATATTAACGTTCGTTTCGAAAACTACTCGCGATCACGACCGCGAAATTAAATAAATCGACGAGCAAAGCCAGACGCGATGACACGTTCCATTCGTGTCAGCTTTACCGTCCATTATTCGAATGAAATTCCCTGAAGCAGGTTGGTCACTCGAAAACGCGTCTACCCGATCAGAGGTTCACCTCCACGGTTCTCACACATATCACCAGGGCGCAAGAGCCTCCACTAGAGAGAATGTCCTGAGATGCCTCCAACACCCGAGCTTAACACGCAACATGTACACTCCAATTTACGTACCATTTTCCTGAAATCGACTGACGAAGGCTAGTGACCATTGCGCAAAAAGTGATAAAACACATCTAAAGAAATTATATCGTTAAAATAAATATAAGTAAACTTGGAATTATAATTGTAATTTACAGCAATATTAACAGCGCATTACGCTTAATCGTGTAGCTAATATTACCACGAATTGTGATTGTATTGATACGTCTCCACATTTTTCGTATCTTAAGTTGTAGCGAATGAGAAGAACGACGCAATTCCACAGCCTAACCACACACACACACACACACAATGTGGAAAATACGTCGTGCACGATACCCTAACACATGGTCAGCAGCTGAGAAATTTTTGCATTAATTATAGTCATCGTGCCCAATGTCTTTTTCCCATTCAAGTAACACCTGAGCACGTGAATGACATCCTGACAATGGGCACGGCAATTGTTAAATCTGAAAATTCTAATCTAAAAGCATGATTAGTTTGTCTCATTTGTATTTAACGGACTAACGTCCTTTGATTTTACATTTTATTACTTCGTTTTGGATTATAATAACTCTGCTTTATTAATTTAATAAATTACTGAAATTTTAATATTATCAAAAAAGAAACATTAATTGAAAAAAGACTAAGACTCGATGAAATAGAATAATTGTCTCTAAATGCATTACCAAGATAGAAATAATCTTCGGCAATCTCTTCGTCAAAGCACATTTCCAAAAATGCAGAAACAGCGTTCAAAATTATTGCTTTGTTTCAAAAATCTGCTTGTCGCGAAGTTTCTTCTTGCACATAAAATTTCACACATTCTTGTACGGAAAAGAAATAAATTTTAATTCATATTTTAAATTCTACTTACGTTTATAGTATCTGAAGTCAAACAAAAGAATGTGATATACTATAATTAATATTG
>NW_022883242.1:0-12699 GCF_011952255.1 Bombus vosnesenskii | reverse complement strand
TATTGCAATGATTGTTAAATTTCAAAACAATTTCCTATCCATGTTAAACATATTGCGTATATGTGCATGTCTAGTATTTCGATTAGTTGCTCTACTTGCGGTAGTTCGCCATTCTGGATCATCTAGACTCAACAAAGATGCATTCAATTTACTCCATACCTTAAAAAGCTCTGTAGCGGCACAAGAGTTAGAATTTGCTTCAAACCAAGTTGTTGTTTTGCTTCGGAATATTTAGAGGTATTGTAAGGAATTATGAACTCAGGCAAAATAATGGCGCCGCTACATGTAACCGTAAAACAAGACGAATTTGTATCTTTTGACCTTCTTCTGACGATTATGAATAAACGAACGTGAGCGCAAACGATTCAGTATAAACTGTGACTAAACGTCTGTATAAATATCGTTTCGCGACAAGATCTGTTTTAAATACACTAACGATTACACATTTTGGTAGTCTCATTATTCGATCCCCTACAGCTCTTATTAAGGAAGATAGAGGCCTGTGACGGTATTCAGCTTGGTAAACTTTGAACAGAGCATATTGATAAGCCAGAGTAACTAACATACAACCTTTTTTTTCTTTTTTCTTTTTTTTTTACGTGGAGAAACCCTCATGGACACTCCGCTGTTGCAGTAATTGCGTAACAGCAGAGTAGTGTCGGACTCTTACCGACTAAAACTCCACGATGACCGCCCGACGCGTATGACAGAGGTGCTCCAGGATTCTCTTATGAATTAACTTCAGTTGCACCCCCTTCACTCGTTCTCTAGTTCTAGCCAGTCCTAATATTTCCTCACTATTGAATTGGCGTTAGGAGGGGCCATTACCCCTAGCGCTGTCTCTCCTTATTGATATTCACCGGAGGCTTGTCTTGTGTGCTTCGACAACTCGCATACAACCTGGTGGTACAAGCTATGAAAAACCTTCCCCGGACATGAGAAAACGAAAGGTATTAGAGCCCACCAAATAAGATTTGCTACAATTTGCTGTAGTACGTCACAATAAGCCTATGAGTTTCGCGCGTCAGACGATTTTCGAATTAGTTGGTGCTTGGATGTTCAAGATACGGAAGCGCGGAGAGATGATACGTTTATGTACAACTTGATCATGGTGCAACCCATTCGTCAGCCAGAAAACTTCATGCACGATTTTCTAAAAAGAAACACATTTCCCCCCTTCCTTATGCCGTACCAATCCTCTCTCGTCGCTCCTTATCTCATACACAGACAGGCCAAATAATGTTGCCGATGACCGCCAACAGCCTGGGTTCATGTGCGGGTCTCTTGCCTGCGACAGAAATTTGTTATGTGTAGTATGCGGGGCAGAAAAGCACTTTTGCCATTAATATGAACTAGAAGATTGCAGAAAAATTGTAAACATTTTCCAAATTTTATTAATTTCATTTCATTTCTTAAAGTCTACAAAACTGTTAATCAACATTAAGCAAATATACAAAATCTTGACGTACAGAATAATGGAGCGAATATTAGAAACGATACTACTAAATCTACAAGCTAAAATGTACTATACAAATTTTCTTTAAACTATAAGACATGCAAAGTATATTTCTGAAAATAAAAAATATCGGATCAAACACTCTTCGAACATACTTCGAACGCTCATTATTACGTATATTACCAAACCAATGCATACAATATAATATATAAAATAAGCCAACGAAAGGCGCAGAGACTGGAGAACATGGGGTCCCCGAACGTGCAGTACGCTTCAGCATCGTTGCGAACACCAACTCCCTCCGCTTGTCCCAATGCCATCTCGAACGGTGAGACTGCAAACAGAAAATATCCATATATACATCAAGATAGTAATGCAATTTCTATTCTTGCAGCACCGACGTAATACACGGTGCTCCGTAATCGCTCGAGATTCCATATAGTTGTTGAAATCTCTACGCATTGGGTAGATAAAACGTTGCGAGAAATCCTCTTGTCACAGTTAGGTCTTCCAAACCTGATCGCTTGCATTTTTCCCGCTACTTCAGCGTTGTAACGTTACTTTTATTTCTGCCAACTTAGGCACGACATCGTCTAAACTGCCCAATTCAGGACACGATGGCTCCTCCCGGGGATTCTGTTGAGACGATCCCGAATTTTCCGTGCCCTCACCATTGTAGAGCTCATAATTTGTATAATATACCTTCTTCTTCAAGCATTGTTTTTTATATTTCTGCCATTTTGAAGCTGCTGATAATCGCCGGATGCGTAAATCATTTTTAGCTTTGGAAAGAGCGCACGTCAGCATTGCTTCAATCCGTAAATCGCGTCTGCGCTTTCGGCGACGCTTTGATCTTTTGCGGCGAACTTCGTCAATCCAAGTTAGTAACCGTTCAGTTTCTGGCTTGTCGGCGTTAGTTTTCGAAAGTCCCTTCTTTGTCCTCGCCATGCTTTCTCAATTATTTCACCTAATTATTGAGTAAGTAAAAAGTATACCAACCTGTATCCGGCTCCTGTTTGTTGTAGAACAATACAGAAGAGATTCACGCAACTGCACACAAAGGATTTGAAACCACCGAGCAAAACACCCTCCTCACAGCACAGTCGTAAGATGACTAAGGGAAGTCTACGCTGCGCGTCTGAAGTCCGCTGTCTATACCCCCTCCTCTGTCTTTATGACGTAGTCTTACGCGCGAAAATGGAAAATAGTTCCGTGTAAAATTTTACGTTGGCCTTACATTCTCAGAAATTTTGAAAAATTCTTTAATCCAATTAATTTTTAAATATATGTGCGACAATTTTAATGCTAAATTTTATATATTTTGTACATTACATTAAAATTCTTCATTTACAGGAAATAATCAATAGCGTATTGTTGATGTTGTTCGGTGTGTAAACAGAGAAAACACGTGGATAAATTGTAAGGTAGAAAATATATTTAAATAGAAGTGTAATAAGTAAAAATACAATTTGAGCTGTTCCAGATCCGCAAGCTAGCTGTGTTACCTAATAACTGAAAAACCCCGAAGCCAACGTCGCCTGTTTACTGTTTATGGCCTGACTTCGTCGCAGTCTTTTGTCTACACGCTGTCGATGGCTTCAGTGCTTGAGAAAATTAAAAATGACCAGATGTAGAGTTTTCTTGGAAGTGGTAACCACTTCAACACTATATAACGTAATACGTTATAACGTTATACTATATAACGTAATACGTTATTACGTTTTCTGTGTAACGTAATACGTTCTAAAATTATACTATATAGCGTAATAAGTGATAACGTTACACTATATAACGTAATACGGTATAACTTAATTCTAAGTAATGTCATAAGTTATAAAGTTATACTGTATAACGTAATGCGGTGTAACGTTATACCATATAACGTAATACGTTATAACGTTATACTCTTTAACGTAGTACGTTATTACGTTATTCTTTATAACGTAATATGTTATTACGTTGTTCTTTATAACGTAATACGTTATAACGTTATACTCTTTAACGTAGTACGTTATTACGTTATTCTTTATAACGTAATACGTTATAAAATTATACTATATAGCGTAATAAGTTATAACGTTATACTGTATTACGTAATACGGTGTAATGTTATACTCTATAATGTAATACGTTATTACGTTATTCTATCCAACGTAATACGTTATAAAATTATACTATATAACGCATTACGTTATAACGTTATACTATATTCCGCAACACGTTATTACGTTATTCTTTATAACGTAATACGTTATAAAGTTATACTGAATAACGTAATAAGTTATAACGTTATACTATATAACGGAATACGTTATTACGTTATTCTTTATAACGTAATACGTTATAAAGTTATACTATAAAACGTAATTCGTTATAGCGTTATACTATATAACGTAATACGTTATAACGTTATACTATATAACGTAATACGTTGTAATTTCGACCAATCGCGGGGAGACGTAATCGCGAGGATAGACGTCAACGGGGGTCGTAAATCCCCGTTACGATTATAACAATCGACACCACGAATTGATCGATCCCCTGATTTCCGTTGAGATAATAAGGGGTGATTGAATTTGTATAACACTGGTATTCACAGTATTATAAAGTATATATTTCCAACACTTAGTTACACTGACGTAGAGAAATAAATAGTTAACAACTTGTCGCACGAAGATGCGATAGACATGTACGCTAGAGCAGGGCTCTTATAATGGAAATTAATGTGTCAATGGACTTAGCACTGTGATATGTTTAGGAGAGAAGATGTATGTTCGGCAACACCGAGAACCGACAAAAGATGTGCGTGAAGTATGCAACTCTCGCGCTATGTGTAGACTGCTGCGTTAGGCGTTAGTTGGTGGACTGTCTGTCGCTCTTTTTTTTAATACGGAAGAAAAGTTCGGTGTGGGTGTGCCCCTGTGCCTAAAGAACGCGCATTCGTTGATCCCACTTTCGTTAGGAAAAGTGAGGGTAGCGAGCCGCGGTGTCGATTGGTCATGACCTGCACTACTGCTCGAAGGGATGAGTAGGGAATCTCCTACCATCGTGGTGCGTAGATGACTGTGCGCGTGAGAAAAACCTAGCTTGTTTTATTACAGGGCTATTCGGATTTTCCTAATGGGTGCATACCCGCTTTCTCCGTCTTTTAAAGGCGACTAATAAACCCAAGGACACCTCTAAAACCGACTGTGTTTCGAGCATATTTTTAAGCTTTAGAAATTCTTCAAGACAACGGATTGAATACATATGGCGAAACAATGCACGGAAGTGAAAGTTATGGTGGGTCCTTAGGTTTATTGAGGGTCGAAGTGACGTTACGCAGGACAGCAACCGCTGTCCGGTCGCGCGGGCTGGCGTGCGGATGTTTTAGGCGGCGTAACATACGTTATTACGTTATTCTTTATAACGTAATACTGAATAACGTAATAAGTTATAACGTTACACTATATAACGTAATACGTTATTACGTTATTCTATCTAACATAATACGATATAAAGTTATACTATAAAACGTAATACATTATAACGTTATACCATATAGCGTTATACTATATAACGTAATACGTTATAACGTTATACGATATAACGTAATACGTTATAACTTAATTCTATGTAATGTCATACGTTATAACGTTATACTGTATAACGTGATACGATGTAACGTTATGCTATATAACGTAATACGTCATAACGTTATACTATATAACGTAATACTTTATTACGTTATTCTTCATAACGCAATACGTTATAAAGTTATACTGAATAACGTAATAAGTTATAACGTTATTCTGTGGCACGTCGTGCGTTATAACGTTACTCTATATAATGTAATACGGTATAACATAATACTGTATAACGTAATACGTTAGAATGTTATTCTCGAAGACGTAATACTTCATAACTTTAAACCATATGTCGTAATACGTTACAACGTTATTCTGTGGAACGTCATGCGTTATAACGTTACTCTATATAATGTAATACGGTATAACATTGTGCTATATAACGTAATACGTTATAAAATTATACTATATAACGTAATACGTTATTACGTTGTTCTGTATAACGTAATACGTTATAACTTAATTCTATGTAATGGCATACGTTATAACGTTATACTGTATAACGTAATACGGTGTAACGTTATTCTACCTAACATAATACGATATGAAGTTGTATTATAAAACGTAATAAGTTATAACGTTATACCATATAGCGTTATACTACAGAACGTAATACGTTATAGCGTTATACTATATAACGTAATGCGTTATTACGTTGTTCCGTATAACGTAATACGTTATAAAATTATACTATATAGCGTAGTAAATTATAACGATATACTCTATAACGTAGTACGTTATAATGTTACACTGCCTAACGTAATACGTTATAAAGTTATACTGAATAACGTAATCAGTTACAACGTTATTCTGCGGACGTCATGCGTTATAACGTTACTCTATATAATGTAATACGGTATAACATTGTACTATATAACGTAATACGTTATAAAATTATACTATATAACGTAATACGTTATAACGTTATACTATATAACGGAATACTTTATTACGTTATTCTTCATAACGCAATACGTTATAAAGTTATAGTGAATAGCGTAATAAGTTATAACGTTATTCTGCGGCACGTCATGCGTTATAACGTTACTCTATATAATGTAATACGGTATAACATTGTACTATATAACGTAATACGTTATAAAATTATACTATATAACGTAATACGTTATTACGTTGTTCTGTATAACATTCTATACGTTATAAAATTCTACTATATAACGTAATACGTTATAACGTTATACTACATAACGTAATACGTTATTACGCTGTTCTGTGTAACATAATACGTTATTGAACTATACTATATAGCGTAATAAGTTATAGCGATATACTCTATAACGTAGTACGTTATAATGTTACAATGCCTAACGTAATACGTCATAACGTTATAATATAAAACGTAATACGTTATAACGTTATACCATATAGCATTATACTATATAACGTAATACGTTCTAACATTATACCATATAACGTAATACGTCATAACGTTATACTATATAACGTAATACTTTATTACGTTATTCTTCATAACGCAATACGTTATAAAGTTATAGTGAATAACGTAATAAGGTATAACGTTATTCTGCGGCACGTCGTGCGTTATAACGTTACTCTATATAATGTAATACGGTATAACATTATACTATATAACGTAATGCGTTAGAACGTTATTCTCTAAGACGTAATACTTCATAACTTTAAACCATATGTCGTAATACGTTACAACGTTATTCTGTGGAACGTCATGCGTTATAACGTTCCTCTATATAATGTAAAACGGTATAACGTTATACCTTTATAACGTAATACGTTATAAAATTATAGTATAAAACGTAATACGTTATAACGTTATACTATATAACGTAATACGTTATAACTTAATTCTATGTAATGTCATAAGTTATAACGTTATACTGTGTACCGTAATACGGTGTAACGTTATACTATATAACGTAATACATTATAACGTTATACTATATAACGTAATACGTTATAACGTTATACCATATAACGTAATACGTTATAACTTAATTCTATGTAATGTCATACGTTATAACGTTATACTGTATAACGTGATACGATGTAACGTTATACTATATAACGTAATACGTCATCACGTTATACTATATAACGTAATACTTTATTACGTTATTCTTCATAACGCAATACGTTATAAAGTTATACTGAATAACGTAATAAGTTATAACGTTATTCTGTGGCACGTCGTGCGTTATAACGTTACTCTATATAATATAATACGGTATAACATAATACTGTATAACGTAATACGTTAGAACGTTATTCTCTAAGAGGTAATACTTCATAACTTTAAACCATATGTCGTAATACGTTACAACGTTATTCTGTGGAACGTCATGCGTTACAACGTTCCTCTATATAATATAATACGGTATAACGTTATACCTATATAACGTAATACGTTATAAAATTATACTATAAAACGTAATACGTTATAGCGTTATACCATATAACGTAATACGTTATAACTTAATTCTAAGTAATGTCATAAGTTATAACGTTATACTGTATTACGTAATACGGTGTAATGTTATACTCTATAATGTAATACGTTATTACGTTATTCTATCCAACGTAATACGTTATAAAATTATACTATATAACGCAATACGTTATAACGTTATACTATATTCCGCAACACGTTATTACGTTATTCTTTATAACGTAATACGTTATAAAGTTATACTGAATAACGTAATAAGTTATAACGTTATACTATATAACGGAATACGTTATTACGTTATTCTTTATAACGTAATACGTTATAAAGTTATACTATAAAACGTAATACGTTATAACGTTATACCATATAGCGTTATACTATATAACGTAATACGTTATAACGTTATACTATATAACGTAATACGTTGTAATTTCGACCAATCGCGGGGAGACGTAATCGCGAGGATAGACGTCAACGGGGGTCGTAAATCTCCGTTACGATTATAACAATCGACAGCACGAATTGATCGATCCCCTGATTTCCGTTGAGATAATAAGGGGTGATTGAATTTGTATAACACTGGGATTCACAGTATTATAAAGTATATATTTCCAACACTTAGTTACACTGACGTAGAGAAATAAATAGTTAACAACTTGTCGCACGAAGATGCGATAGACATGTACGCTAGAGCAGGGCTCTTATAATGGAAATTAATGTGTCAATGGACTTAGCACTGTGATATGTTTAGGAGAGAAGATGTATGTTCGACAACACCGAGAACCGACAAAAGATGTGCGTGAAGTATGCAACTCTCGCGCTATGTGTAGACTGCTGCGTTAGGCGTTGGTTGGTAGACTGTCTGTCGCTCTTTTTTTTAATACGGAAGAAAAGTTCGGTGTGGGTGTGCCCCTGTGCCTAAAGAACGCGCATTCGTTGATCCCACTTTCGTTAGGAAAAGTGAGGGTAGCGATCCGCGGTGTCGATTGGTCCTGACCTGCACTACTGCTCGAAGGGATGAGTAGGGAATCTCCTACCATCGTGGTGCGTAGATGACTGTGCGCGTGAGAAAAACCTAGCTTGTTTTATTACAGGGCTATTCGGATTTTCCTAATGGGTGCATACCCGCTTTCTCCGTGTTTTAAAGGCGACTAATAAACCCAAGGACACCTCTAAAACCGACTGTGTTTCGAGCATATTTTTAAGCTTTAGAAATTCTTCAAGACAACGGATTGAATACATATGGCGAAACAATGCAGGGAAGTGAAAGTTATGGTGGGTCCTTAGGTTTATTGAGGGTCGAAGTGACGTTACGCAGGACAGCAACCGCTGTCCGGTCGCGCGGGCTGGCGTGCGGATGTTTTAGGCGGCGTAACATACGTTATTACGTTATTCTTTATAACGTAATACGTTATAAAGTTATACTGAATAACGTAATAAGTTATAACGTTATACTATATAACGTAATACGTTATTACGTTATTCTATCTAACATAATACGATATAAAGTTATACTATAAAACGTAATACATTATAACGTTATACCATATAGCGTTATACTATATAACGTAATACGTTATAACGTTATACCATATAACGTAATACGTTATAACTTAATTCTATGTAATGTCATACGTTATAACGTTATACTGTATAACGTGATACGATGTAACGTTATACTATATAACGTAATACGTCATAACGTTATACTATATAACGTAATACTTTATTACGTTATTCTTCATAACGCAATACGTTATAAAGTTATACTGAATAACGTAATAAGTTATAACGTTATTCTGTGGCACGTCGTGCGTTATAACGTTACTCTATATAATGTAATACGGTATAACATAATACTGTATAACGTAATACGTTAGAACGTTATTCTCTAAGACGTAATACTTCATAACTTTAAACCATATGTCGTAATACGTTACAACGTTATTCTGTGGAACGTCATGCGTTACAACGTTCCTCTATATAATGTAATACGGTATAACGTTATACCTATATAACGTAATACGTTATAAAATTATACTATAAAACGTAATACGTTATAACGTTATACAATATAACGTAATACGTTATAACTTAATTCTATGTAATGTCATACGTTATAACGTTATACTGTATAACGTAATACGGTGTAACGTTATTCTACCTAACATAATACGATATGAAGTTGTATTATAAAACGTAATAAGTTATAACGTTATACCATATAGCGTTATACTACAGAACGTAATACGTTATAGCGTTATACTATATAACGTAATGCGTTATTACGTTGTTCTGTATAACGTAATACGTTATAAAATTATACTATATAGCGTAGTAAATTATAACGATATACTCTATAACGTAGTACGTTATAATGTTACACTGCCTAACGTAATACGTTATAAAGTTATACTGAATAACGTAATCAGTTATAACGTTATTCTGCGGACGTCATGCGTTATAACGTTACTCTATATAATGTAATACGGTATAACATTTTACTATATAACGTAATACGTTATAAAATTATACTATATAACGTAATACGTTATAACGTTATACTATATAACGGAATACTTTAATACGTTATTCTTCATAACGCAATACGTTATAAAGTTATAGTGAATAACGTAATAAATTATAACGTTATTCTGCGGCACGTCATGCGTTATAACGTTACTCTATATAATGTAATACGGTATAACATTGTACTATATAACGTAATACGTTATAAAATTATACTATATAACGTAATACGTTATTACGTTGTTCTGTATAACGTAATACGTTATAAAATTCTACTATATAACGTAATACGTTATAACGTTATACTACATAACGTAATACGTTATTACGCTGTTCTGTGCAATATAATACGTTATTGAACTATACTATATAGCGTAATAAGTTATAGCGATATACTCTATAACGTAGTACGTTATAATGTTACACTGCCTAACGTAATACGTCATAACGTTATAATATAAAACGTAATACGTTATAACGTTATACCATATAGCATTATACTATATAACGTAATACGTTCTAACATTATACCATATAACGTAATACGTCATAACGTTATACTATATAACGTAATACTTTATTACGTTATTCTTCATAACGCAATACGTTATAAAGTTATAGTGAATAACGTAATAAGTTATAACGGTATTCTGCGGCACGTCGTGCGTTATAACGTTACTCTATATAATGTAATACGGTATACCATTATACTATATAACGTAATACGTTAGAACGTTATTCTCTAAGACGTAATACTTCATAACTTTAAACCATATGTCGTAATACGTTACAACGTTATTCTGTGGAACGTCACGCGTTATAACGTTCCTCTATATAATGTAAAACGGTATAACGTTATACCTTTATAACGTAATACGTTATAAAATTATACTATAAAACGTAATACGTGATAACGTTATACTATATAACGTAATACGTTATAACTTAATTCTATGTAATGTCATACGTTATAACGTTATACTGTATAACGTGATACGATGTAGCGTTATACTATATAACGTTATTCTATGTAACGTCATACGGTATAATGTTATACTACTTAACGTAATACGTTATAACGTTATAACATATAACGTACTACGTTATAGTGTTACACTACCTAACGTAACACGTTATATCGTTACACAATATAATGTAATACGTTATAACGATATCCTCTATAACGTAGTACGTTATAATGTTACACTGCCTAACGTAATACGTTATAACATTATACTATATAACGTAATATGTTATTACGTTATTCTGTCTAACGTAATACGATATGAAGTTATGCTATAAAACGTAATACGTTATAACATTATACCATATAGCGTTATATTATAGAGAGTAATACGTTATAGCGTTATACCGTATAACGTAATCTGTTATAACTTAATTCTTTGTAATGTCATACGTAATAACGTTATACTGTATAACGTAATACGTTATAACGTTATACCATATAACGTAATACGTTATAACGTTATACTATATAACATAATACGTTATTACGTTATTCTATATAACGTTATACGTTATAACCTTATTCTGCGGAACGTCATGCGTTATAACGTTACTCTATATAATGTAATTCGGTATAACGTTATACCCTATAACGTATATCAAGAGAACGGTTATACCAGGAATGTAATGATACGTTATAACCGTTATAACCATTATAACGTAATACGTTATAACGTTATACTATATAACATAATACGCATGCCACGGCTGTTATTCTATATGGAACGTAATAATGTTATAACGTTATTCCTGGGGAACATCATGCGTTATAAACGCCACTTCCATAATGTATCAGATGGGCGGCGTACTGCCGGAGTACTGCTATAACGCGACACGATAACGTTACAATTATGGCGTAAACATAATACGTTATTACGTTGTTCTGTATAACGCACATGCCAGGGTCAACGATAAAGCGTAATACGTTATAACGTCATACTATATAACATAATACGTTATTACGTCATTCTATATAACGTTATACGTTATAACGTTATTCTGCGGAACGTCATGCGTTATAACGTTATTCTATATAAGGTAAATCGGTATAACGTTATACTATATAACGTACTACGTTATTACGTTATTCTATCTAACGTAATACGTTATAAAATTATACTTGTCGGAGATAAGGTGACACCGGTGCCTTCCCTCTGAAACCTCGGGAAGATCCATAGAAACATTGTAATTAAAATCTACAGTTGTAACTAAACGATTTGCCGTCATTCTAACCAATTGTATTTGTTTAAGTCTTGTGACAATGAGCTTGGGCTCAATTCGATAATTGGTCGCCGAATGTGGCCGCGGTCAACGGGACCAACTCTCCATTTAACAAAGGCATTGAGTAATCCTATAGCACTCCTTAAAAGAAAGATTCGTAGCGGCACTTGGCAGTAAACATTCCAACGGTTTCTGTCCCGTAGCTTGCCACACGCAGATCCTATTCTCGGGCAGGATGTTTACCAGATGTTGACGCGTCTCCACAGTACGTGATCGACTAGCACGAGGGCCGTCATAAACACTAATATCTAGTTACCTAAAATCCTTCAACAGATACACAGTCTTTGTCCCAGTTACGGGAAGACAGGAAAGACCTATCTTTCCACGAACGACGT